>NC_056728.1:52743347-52900847 GCF_019279795.1 Protopterus annectens
TCAATGTTGTTTCAGTGACTGTGAGTTTCAAGGGAAAAGAAGTTTTAATGCTGAGTCTATTTTCATTGTGCGACTGTTGCTTTGTTTAGCATATGTCTATTAGTGTTTGTGCTATAAAATATAAAATAAAAGTTTTAAATGAAATCCAAATAATCACCGTAGAAATAAAGCAGTATGCACATGACGGTGTTTATGGTAAATGGGTTGAAATAGCCAAGTAATGGGACACTGGAATGGCTGCAGGGGGACTCTTGGGCCATATTTTGGTTTTCTGTTCTTCAGTTTGTGTTTGAAATGTGGTATTCCACAATTCCATTGGAGCAGGTGGGGTTACATAATTATAGGTTCATAGGTTGGTACTAGGCTATCAGCCCTAGGGCCTATGCAAGCCTAGCCATAACAATTCCCTGGCTATTTCTTCCCACACTATTTACTTCCCTGGACCCCTGTCTAGCAGGGCGACTGACATGATCCCCGGGGTGAATTTCCTTTCTCCCATCCAATCGTCAAGGTTCCTTTTGAAGATGACCAAAGAGGCACTCTGCTTGACATGTATGGGCAATCTATTCCAGAGTCTGGGGAGTCTCTGGGTCAGGAACCTATCCCACTAGCATGTTTTGTTTATTGTGATGACAAGGTTTAGATCCCTGGAGCGTGTGGCACTGAGGGATTGGGATTTCTTTAAGTGTAGCATGTCCAACAGCTCTGGGTTTGACATGGCCTTGTATGTTAAGCAAAGATCGCCTCTGAGTAGACTATATGCGACCGAGTATAGCTGGAGTTTTTTTAAGGCGGTCAGCGTAGGGCATCCGCTTTAGACCTGTGATTCTTTTAGTGAGGTATTTCTGTGGCCTTCCCAGTTGTTGCAGATGTCTTGAGAGGTACATACCAAACGAGGCATTGTATTCTATAATGGGTCTAATGAGGGATGAGTACAGTGGGACAATGACCTCCTTTTTTCTGGATGAAAAGCCCTTAGTGAGGAGGTGTGCCACATAGAAGGATTTCCTGACTGTTGTGGCAATGTGGTTATTTGTATGCAAATTGTATGTTAATCAGCATACAGATTTGTACCTATTTTTCATTGGCCTTTGTCCAGATTTTTGATGTTTCCAGGTTGAGAGGTATGCCTATGCTTGGCACCTATCTAGCCCATAATTGAGCATAATGCCCCTTCGGCATGTACCCTACTAACCACCTGCAGCAATTGGAGAGACCTCAGAGGTTTCTAACAATGAAGATCAAGGAGCTGCAGTATGTGCCTTACACAGACAGACTAAAGTCCCTGTCAGTATACTCCGTATCATATAGACTTCTTAGGGGAGACTTGTGCCTGGCCTACAGAGCAATCCAAGCTCCAAACCTAATAATTTTGCTGCATATCCGTAAATCAAACAGGACTAGGGCTACCTGTTCCTGGGACCTAAATATGGTCTGTGACTTAAATAGGACATGCTGGAGAGACAGATTTATCCCCCTGTAACTGCCGCATCTTTGGGGCAGGCTACCGGTTCATGTGAAACAGAGCACCACTATGACATTGTTCAAGAGGAACCTGGACAAGTGGATGGGGCACCATACATTCTTACCAGGGATGGCTCCCACAACCCTCCTGGACATGGGTAGTCATCACTAAATGCAGTCTTGGGTTTTCACTAACATTTCTATGGTATTACATTGGGATGAAACAGTTAAGCATAAAATGACCTCAGGGTCGATACCTAGTAACCTCCTATGAGCCTTTGATCCTGTGAAGCACACAAACAAGTGATCTAGTTGAGTATAATGAAAAGCATTTGTTATTTATATATATATATATATATATATATATATATATATATATATATATATATATATATATATATATATATAAAATCAGATTATTTGGAGCAAGGGAACGGTTACAGAGGGTGGTTCTATTAAGAGCAATAAAAAGCATTGCAATCATTGTTTTAACCAAGTCCCCCGTCTCCTTAATACCACAGTGTAATCCGAGACTGTGCTACATAAAGCTGAAACTAAAAGCTAAAGACAAATTACAATATAAGACCAACAGGCTAACCAAATAATCTAAATTATATCAATTAAGAAACTAACAAAATGATTAGCTAACTAACAAAAAGATCCACCACTAGACATCTGTCAGTATAAATATTAATAAATATAAACTAAAACATTTTTAACAAAGATCACTTTCGTATCAAATAAATATTTCATCAGATTTGTGTGTCAATAACAAATTATAAAATGAATGAACACGTGTAAATCTACAAGTGAAAACTTAAGTAGGATGAAAACCAAAAACTATAATTGCTAAGGTGGAAATACCATGATAAATGTTAAAAATAAAGCACTAATGCCATGGGGATCTGTTAAAGTGTGGCATCTAACTAGGAAAAAATACTTAATTTGAATGTGCAAGAGTGCACTCAAGAGAAGTGTCCTGTTTGAAAAACAAATGTGCCCTTATATGTGGAGCCATCAGAAATATACCATATGGACTTAAACCATCTGAACCATGTGCTTTTTTATGCTTACAAGTATGTGCAGAACAAATTTATGTTAAAAAAATTAATTAATTAAAAAACTGTTATGAAGTTAAACCTGCGTGAATGCGCCTAGCATTAACAGGCCCACACAACTGGTTCAAAAGTGAAATGATGCAACTAATCATCCTGTTTGTAAGTGAAGTAATGTAACTAGTTGCCCTGTTTGAAACAAAACTTGTAAAAACCGCAAGGGCGGATGGAAAAATAATGTGGCTTGTGTATATAATATGTTACATACATTTTAAGTATTATAACCAAGGTTTACCAAAATAGAAAGAAGAACCATCAAACCACATAATCCCAGTCAGAAAATAAGGTAGCTTGTCTATAAGACACTTGGCAAACTATCTCTTAAATTGTATGAAGCTAACAAAATAACCTAAAATTATTAAGAATACAATTATCTAACATATAAAGTAACATTAAATATTCCTAATAAATTAGCAAAGAATGTTAAACAGTTAAAAATGTGAGGATGGAAAAACTATGCTGAAAAATAAAAATAAATGCTAAATATATATATATATGTGTATATATATATATATATATATATATATATATATATATATATATATATATATACACCAGTCAGAAAACAGCACCAATGTCAGTTGTAGAATATTTACAGTTTAATATTTGTTTTTAACAATATTAGACAGTAATGTCATCATCAATCAGTCCCATATCAGTCTTTTAAAACAGTGCAGCAGTTTTCTGAGTTCTAGTATGCTTTTTATGTAGCAATAATAATTTAGCCTCAGTCTTCTAAAGGAGTTCAGTTTCAGCTGCTACAGTAGTTTACGTTTTTTCTAAAAGATTAGAGATGTCTCTTTCCAGTTCCAAAAGGTTCACATGGTCAATAATTTGAAATTTAAAGCCAATGTCTATTTTGTGAAGCTGTGGGTGCTGAGCCAGTGCATTATTCGTGTACTTAGCCCTAATTTTGGAAAGATGGCCAGAAATTCTTTTAAGTCTGTTGAGTGTTCTCCCCACATGAAATTTTTCACAGTCATTGCAGCTCACCCTGTAAACCACCTGCATTGAGTTACAGTCACCTCCTGTGTTTAATCAGATGTTATGTGATCCTATCTCGCCTACATTCTGACTGATGGGTTCGGAGCCGATCCTCGGCTCCGACTCGGCACGCTTATGCCAAAGAACGAAGTCTCTTATTGGCTGAGCTTACTATATCCCAGGATGCACCACTACCAGTTCCCCAGATCTCGTTTGCCGCTAACAAGCAAAGACGTGGTCTCGAGCTTGGCTGAGCTAAGTAGTGTTTTTTTCACTTACTTTCCTGTCAGGGATTTCCTAAAATTTCAACAAAAAGCTGTTTTAACAGCTATCTCGTGTTTTTGTGTATGAGTGAATACTTTTTGTAAAAGTTTTGTGTGGTGATTGCGTATTTTCTGACTAGAGGTCCCCTTTGAGTTGAAGGGCCTTTCCCTGTCAGTCAGTTGTCATTCAAGTCCCGTTTTATTTTAGGGTTCTTGGATCCTTTTAGTTATTTTTCAATTGTGACAGTCTTTGTTTGTTTAAAAAAAAAAAAAAAAAAAAAAGAATTTTTGCTGTGATAGTTAGTGTGTTTTGTTTTTGCTGTTCACTAGATTGGTTGCCATAATGTCACAGGCTCCTAGGCCTTCAGGTTTTAAGAAGTGCACTAAGTGCAGTTTCAAAATGTCAATAACAGATGACCATTCTCTCTGTGTGTACTGTTTGGGCGCCAAACATTTGCAGGAGTCCTGTAGCGTGTGCCACGCGTTTTCCTCGAGGGTCCTCCAAGAGAGGAAAAATAAACTTATTTTAAAAGGCCTTATTAAACCCTCATTTGAAGAGGCATTAGCTTCCTCTCCTTCTCCTGCAAAGAAGAAAAGGCGGCTCCAACCAGCCCGTCGGAACCGACCGCCAAAAGACATAGGCAGGCTTCTCCTTCGGCTCCACGGACTTGGGCCGAGGCGGAACGGTCTGCCTCGATGCCTCCAGCCTCGACTCCTCTGGGTTGAGCCGGCGGCTGGGGCCTCGAGGCGGGTCACCTTCATCGGCTCCACTGATCTTGGAGCCGGCGAAGGTTGTCCGCCAGACACTTCCTCCTCGGTGCGAAGCCCTCTCGCACCGATGGAAATTGGTTAGACACTCCTTGGCGCCGATAATTATCGAGTCGATTCGAGCCGGTCCCCTAGTCCCTTGGAGCCGTTGGAGAGGCCTACTCGACCCGTTCGGTCTCTTCCAGGTCATCAAGGATGTCAGATTCGGACATAGACAGGGTACTCCAAAGACTGTTCCAGTCCCCAGTCTTTCAGAAATTAGTTTCGGCTCCGACCCAATTGGCTTCGGAGCCAATAGCCCATTCCATTGCCATTCCTCCTCCGACCGCTTCGGCTCCGTCGGAGCAGGTGCTGATGGAGCCAGTGGAGATCCTAGGGTCGGCTCCGACCCTTACTCCAACCCCAGCCTTCGGGTCGGAGTTTAGCACACGGACTTCTTTGTCCGGGCCCGGGGGTGACGTTTCAGGACCAATGCAGTCGGTTCCAAGCCTCCCTCTCGGTGCTTTGGCCGCGGGACTTCTGTCTGCTATCATGGCTCCGGAGACTGGACCCTCCCAGGATTCTGGGGGTCCGGCCTTCAGAGCTATGAGGAGTGCCTTGGCCAAATCTTCTTTGGCCATCTCTACGGCTTTACCGGCACCTTCCCTGGGCATGGAGACTGGGTCTTTGGCAGTTCCCTGTCTCTAGGCAGCGGAGCCCGGGGCCTGAGGTTACCCCACTGGGGTTCCCCTCCTCCTGAGGGTCTTCGGAGTTGTCTTGGAGGAGCCCCAAGGAAGAGATTGTGCAAGAGGAAGCACGTAGACTCCCGATGAGTCTCTTACATCGGACACTGATCTTGATGATGCGGAGGGGTCCCCAAAGTCGTCCTCGGATGATGTCTCATTTGCAGACATTCTAGAGATCCTCAAGCAACGAGGTGGCTGGAATTCCAAACCCCCTCCGCTGATGAGTCGGTGTTCCTCAAGGCCTTCGGGCTCAGCCCTCCGCCTCCTGGGTGTCTCCGCCCTTGACGAGCTCCTAGATTTGGTTTGTCGGGCGTGGGAACATCCAGATACTGTGGAACCAGTGCCTTCGCCCTAACAAATTTTTGTCTGCCCCACCCGAGAAGGAGTTCTTAACGAAAGGCGTGGCTGTAGATGCCATGGTGGTGGCATCTGCTACCCAGCAGGGCGTGGCTGAGGCTTCAACGTCCGTCCATCCTCCTAATAAGGAGTCTAGGAGCATGGACCCGATGCGGAAGCGCACCCTGAGTTCAGCGGCCTTTACTCTGAGGTCCCTGAATTATTTGGCACATTTCACCAGACTACAGAGGGATCTGGTCAAGGAGCTCTCAGACTCCCTCTCAGGTAACCTACCTGAGCAGCTAGCCCAGTCGGTTAGCTCTCAGTTGGCTACCCTTACCTCGATTTCTAACTCGTCCATGAGGCTCATTTCATATGCGGCCGAAAGGGCGGAGCAAGCGGCAGGCACAGGCGTGGCTCTCGAAGACAAGCCTGGCTCCGTTGTGTCATTTCGCGGAGGCCTTCAAGTCTTCCTTTGCCGACGCTCCCTTTGATGGGTCCTCTTTGTTTGGACCCAAGGTAAAAGACACTCTTACCCGCTGTGAGCAGGAGGGAAAGACTTTATCTGCCGTAGGAGCACGATTTTCCACTCCCTTTCGGCCTTATCCCAAGGCTAAAGGAGGAGGGAAGATGTGGTTCCGCAAATCACAGAAATTCTTTCCTCAACAGCAGGAAGATTCCCCTTCCAGTGGCAGAGGAGGGGGAAATTTTTCTGGGAGACGCCGTCCCAGAGGCGGCAGAGGCCCCCGCAACACTGGAGACCGCGAGTCCTTTCGTGGCTCTTCAGCCTCCCACACTCCATGAGGGATTGCCCGGCTGTGCTGCTCGAGCCAGTCGGGTGCCGTTCAAGCACCTAAAAGCCTGGGAGTCTATTACTCAGGACAGCTGGGTGCTTCGGATTATTGCCGGAGGTTACACCATTCCCTTCACACACCCACCCCCACCGTCCAAAAAAATCCCGGACCCACCACCCAGTCAAAGGGAAATTGCAGCCGTAGAAGCTTCAAAGCTGCTAGAAAAAGGAGTCATCCAACCGATCCCCACAGACCAGATCGGATCCGGAAATTACTCAAGGTTCTTTTTAGTGACAAAAAAGACAGGGGACCTGAGACCCATTTTGGATCTCAGCAAACTAAACCAGTCCGTCATGAAGTCCAAATTCCGAATGGTCACTTTACAATCCATTCTCCCATTGTTGGAGAAAGATGTTTGGATGTGCTCCATAGATCTCAAGGAAGCCTATTATCACATACCGATACATCAGGCGTCCAGGAGGTATCTGCGCTTCAGCCTGGGAGACAGTCATTTCCAATTTTGTGCACTGCCCTTTGGTCTCACCACAGCCCCAGGGTGTTCACCAAGTGTTTGGCAGTAGTGACTGCTCACCTGAGGAGTCTCGGATTCCAAGTGTTTCCCTATCTGGACGACTGGCTCCTGACTGCCACCACCAGGCATCTACTACTAGAGAACCTACAAGCCACCATCTCCTGGGTGCTTCCTGGGAATTACATTCAACTGGTCAAAGTCTGTCTTGCTGCCTTCTCAGCGCATAAGATTCATAGGAGCAGAGATAGACTCAAAATTAATGCGAATCTTCCTTCCTACCGAAAGGATACAAACATTACAAGATCAAGTCTGAGCCCTGCTTCTAAGATCCAAAGCCCCAGCCAGGATGGTCCTGCAACTTTTAGGTTCAATGTCTGCCACGGTTCTCCTAGTTCCTCTGGCAAGGTTGCACATGAGGATTCTCCAGTGGCTATTATCGACACAATGGTCTTTTCAGGATCTCCCCCTCAATCATCACATACTGATTACAGAAACGTGCAAACGGGACCTCCGCTGGTGACTTCTGCCATCCAATCTGAATCAGGGAAGACCCTTTGTTATACCCCCTCCGGTGGCCACCTTGACAACGGATGCCTCCCAGACGGGGTGGGGGGGCATTGTCTGGGCAGGTCAGTTCAGGGTTCTTGGCTTCCAAACGAAACATTTCTCCATATCAATGTGTTGGAAATGAGGGCTGTACTTCTGTCCCTACAAGCCCTCCACAAGTTTCTCCCTCAAGGCATTATCGCCATCCACACAGACAACATGTCGGTGGTCTGGTATCTAAACAAACAGGGAGGGACCAGATCTTACCCCCTTTGCAGAGAGGCCATGAGGGTGTGGGAATGGGCAGTGGCTACCAAGCGCTTCCTGGTAGCGACCCACATTCCAGGAAAATCCAATGTATTAGCAGACAGACTGAGCAGGACTATTCTCTCTCCTCACGAGTGGTCTCTGAACGAAACAGTAGCAGCTCAGATTTTCAAAGGTGGGGACTCCGTGCTGCGACCTGTTTGCAACACCACCAAACACGAAGTGCAAAGGTTCTTTTCCTTGACCCCGTCAGGGGAGACAGCACGGATGCTCTAGTCCAACCTTGGCCAACAGGACTGCTTTATGCTTTCCCTCCGATTCCACTCCTCCCCAAAGTCATCCAGAAAGCTTCCCAATTGGGGTCCACAGTGATTCTAATTGCCCCGTACTGGCCTCGTCAGGTATGGTTCCCCTACCTACAGAAATATACCCTGGACGGTCCTTGGTTCTTGGATCTAATTCGGACCTTCTGGTTCATCAGTCGGGACAACAGCACCAGTCCCTTCACACTTTGAAATTAACAGCTTGGCTCCTCCTCTTCCGACTTTAGTCAGAAATCACACCTTGGACCCGGAAGTTATTCATATTTTATCTTCAGCCCACAAACCCACCACTAAGAAATTGTATCACAGTAAGTGGAAGAGGTTTGCTATCTGGGCTCAACTCAGAGGCTTAGACCCTATTACTGCCCCGATACCAGAGGTCTTGAAATTTTAACATCCTTGTTTAATCAAGGATCTTCAGTCTCTACTATTAAAGTCCAACTAGCAGCTATCTCCAAATTTCACGATTCCATAGACCCACCGTTGATGAGCAGCAGATTATGTAAAACTTTCATGAAAGGTGCTGTGCTTTTAAGACCCCAGTTTTCCATCCTGCGCCTCCGTGGGATCTTGACTTGGTACGTGCCTTAACATCTTCCCCTTTGAACCGGCTGCTACATGTGATTTGAAATATCTGTCTTGGAAAACTGCCTTCTTAATTGCAATTACCTCTGCAAGAAGAGTTTCAGAACTTCAAGCCCTATCTATCAAACCCCCGTGCTTGATTTTCACAAGGATAGAGTATCACTTAGGCCTAATCCATCTTTTGTCCCAAAAGTTTGTTCCAATCTCTGTCTCCAACAGTCTTTAGAGCTACCAGTTTTCTTTCCAAAATTTTCAAACAAAGCGGAATACACCTTCTATACATTGGATGTTCACAGGCAATTGCGCTTCTATCTAGATAGGACTCAACAAATTCGAAAAAAAGATAAATTGTTTGTGTCCTTTTCAGATAATAAACTGGGTAAAACCATCACTAAAGCTACTATTGCCAAATGGATCAGAGATTGCATAACTCAGGCTTATTCCTCTTCAAATAAACAACTTACAACTTCTGTCAAAGCTCACTCTACTAGAGCTATGGCTACCTCTATTGCATTCCATTCCAAGCTCGCTATTTCTGAGATTTGTGCTGCGGCTACTTGGTCCAACCCGCACACTTTCATTTCCCACTATAAATTGGATGTGGCATCTAAAGGGCAAGCATCATTTGGTTCCACGGTACTCAGGAGTGTTTTCCAGTAAGCCACCCAGGATTTAGGTGCTAGGGATGCTGTCCCATCAGTCAGAATGTAGGCGAGATAGGATCACAACATCTTTTAGTTATGTACTCACCATAACTTCAGATGTTTGGGATCCATCTCGCCTACATTCCTAATACCCACCCTCCTTCCCCCTGCCTTGGAGATCAGAAGAGATTGAACGGTTTGAGTTCTACTTTTTTATCTTGTATCATCTGTCAATGTTATATAAGCAGTGCATGCGTGTGTGCATGTATGCGGACAAACTAGATCTGGGGGACTGGTAGTGGTGCATCCTGGGATATAGTAAGCTCAGCCAATAAGAGACTTCGTTCTTTGGCATAAGCGTGCCGAGTCGGAGCCGAGGATCGGCTCCGAACCCATCAGTCAGAATGTAGGCGAGATGGATCCCAAACATCTGAAGTTATGGTGAGTACATAACTAAAAGTTTCTTTAAATAAGGGCAGAAAAACATGTTTCCCTCCTGTATGTGCTGACAGAAGACACAGTTGGCTCCACACTTATTGGTGCATGTATCCTGTGATCTGGGCCTACCTTCAACCCAACTCCTGATGTTTTTGGCTTCCCTATTCACAAAAGAAGAGGCTTCTCCAAGGATGTCCATTAAAAATGAGTTTTCAGTAATTATGTCCCAATTCTCTCTGATAACATTAATGATGCTGTGATAGTCAACAGTAAAAGTCAAGATACAAGTCTCTTTAGATTTGCTGTCTATAGATTTCTTTAACACCCTCCTATAAAGATTGTTACTTGCTGGTACATTTGTACTTTTTAGCTCAATTATAGGTTCCAGAATGCTTCTTAACATATTGCTTTTGTATCCCCTCCCCAAAAAATCATTTTCAAGATCATTTAGGTTCTTTAAGAAGGGTTCCCTTTTCGTGGATCCTAGCCAATCTGTAGTCCTGTCACTTAACGTTATATTTTGTCCTGTTGGGATGGAGACTGTTATTATATAGCAGGAGGTTAACTCTGGTAGGTCTTCTGTAAAAATCTGTGTCAATTTACCTTGGTCCAAGTATTTGGTAATCTGCATATCTAAGAAGACTGCTGAGGTGAGGCTTTGGAAAGAGGTGAAATGCAGGAAGCTGATGCTTTGATTCAGATAGCTTGATAAACTCTTCTAATTTAGCAGTGTCACCTTTCCACATAATAAAAATGTTGCCAATAATGCACAGATACACTGTGATATGTTGCATGTATTCTTGGTTGTTATAAACCTAATCCTCCTCCCACTTGCCTAGGGATATGTTGGCTAGGCTAGGGCCCATAGCTGTCCCCACGGCTATACTAATCATTTGTGTATAGTCATTTTCATTAAATATAATGACATTGTAGCTATGCACCATATCTAAAAGTTTACCTGTTCTTTCATGTTGTGCTGGTATGCCATTGTTTCTTCTGTAAAAAAACAGTCACTGTTTCAATACAATAATCATGTGGAAGTACAATATGTAATGATTTAACATCTATTGTTAATAAAATACTGTCAGCATCAAGTGTGACATTTTTTATTTTCCTTAAAAATCATTAGAGTCTTTTATATCCAAAATTTTCTTCTCAGTCAGAGGTTGTAACAAGAAAATCCAGGTAAACAGCAGCAGCTTCAGTAAGGGACTTCTCACTTGCAACCACTGACCTGTAAGAAGGGTTTTGTCTATTTTTATGTGGCTTAGGGATTCCAAAGAATTTAGGCAAGTGGGGGAAGGTGTCTGTAGATAGTCAAACAAGTTATATCTTAAGAAACCATCATCATAAAGTGCAGTCAAGGCTGTGTACCAATTGTATGATGCCTTAATCTCTTCTAAAGTTAAAGACTCATAATACTTTGTGTCACTCAGCATTTCTTCTATCCTCTGGTTATAGCTGCTGGTATCAGTAACAACAATACCCCCTCCCTTGTCAGCCTTCATAACCTGTCAAGACTTATCTCTGCCTAGTTCTAACAATGCCTATTTCTCACCTTTTAAAAGGTTATAGAACTTTCTCCGCACTTTATTGCAGTAGTTTCCGGATGTCCATTTCACGTAGGGAGCAAAGTTATTTACAACAAAGTCTTGATAAAAGACTGCGCCTTAACAAAAAGCATATGTAGAGTAATATGGATGAAACCCTGATGGCTGAATGGTTTGCTACCTTAACCAAAAAACTGTAATCTCAGAGCTGGAGACAATTATATTAAATGAGCCATTTAGACCTTGATGCGATGTTTGATTCATGAGAGACAGGGTAAAAGGCTTTGAACAATCCATTAAAGAATGTAAGCTAAAGAAGATGAAAAGGGATCAGGATGATAAGGATGACCCTGAGAGACTTAAAAAAATCATCTGTGTCTATTCTTGTTTTTTTTTTTTTAACTACAACTATATATGTGGTAACAGAAGATACAACAGAGGCTACAAAAGGTACCACCAACATGACAGCAGACCTCAGCATGTCTTTTGAGAGTAAATGTTTAAAACTGAGGAATAACCAGCCTTCAAAGCAATAACCGATAAACAAAAAGTCCAAGGCTGTAGGAAGCACTCCACTGAAATGAAAAGCAATAAAAATGCCCTTTCTTTTCCATAGTTTCACACAGAAGACATTAATGTTCACAATGGCACATACGTTTTCGTCTGTAAAAAGACTTCATCAAATAAGCATCATGTGTTCCCTACCTCCATTTGTACAAGAAGCAATTAAAAAGCCACCAATAAAATGCTTGGAGTGAAAAACAAAGATTGCTAGTTGTTTAGTACTGCTGTTTAAAACCTTGTTCTCACACTGAAACAGTAGCCAAAACCACTTTTTAAAAGCTTACGTATACATTAAAATATTGACAAATAAAACTATCAGTAAAAACATTAAAAAGTGCATCATAACCGTTGAATGTATGTATATATATATATATATATATATATATATATATATATATATATATAAAAGATATTTAAATATATGTACAAGAATATATAAACATATACTTATTTAATTTAGTTAAAACCATAATAAAATGCCTCCCTCAAGTGGTTAAAATAGAAAGTGCACCCTTAATTCCAAAAATTTTTGAAAAAGTTGTGTAGGCTCACATTAAGTGTAATAATCTTTCCAGAATGATTCTAAACACTGGTAAAAGCACACTGTGAAATTATTAAAAACTCTAAAAATAGGAAGAGAGTAACAAAGGGGGTCTGTAGTTTAGCAGCCCTTAGTTTTAATAATGGGGCAATAGAAATATTCTCATTTAAACCAGGGGCTTTAGCAGTGTCCAAGGTCACCTGCCAAAATAGCTCACTATTCAGCCCTGGTTTCCCGTGGACCCCCTCTGGCATCAGGAAGAACAGTCTCAAAAACAAAGAAAGAAAAAGTTGCATGTTCACACCTGAAACTATGTTTGTACAAACCATTCTTGTCATTCCTTGTCCTAATGTCGTACAAATGCTCATAAATACTTTTTTAAAATTTTCATTCAGTCTTGCCCACATAAAAGGCTCCTCAGAGCCCACAGGTAACTAAGTATACCAAACCACTAGTGTTACAATTACAGTAACTAGATGTTCATTGTGCATACAGCTGCAGTCATAACAGATGGGTTCTCCTGCCGTCAGGCGGGTCCTAGGTCGGCCGAATTCCAAAGCCTAGGTCCGGCGTGTGTTGTCATCACTTCTTCCCTGACGTCAGTGCGACAGGGGTATAAAGGAACCAGCCAACGCCATTTTCTTCAGTCTTTCTTGCCGCGCGGTGCCCGAAGCAGAAGCAGTTCGCAAGTGCCGGTCGGCCAGCTCCTGAGATTACGAAAATTTGGAAACCGAAGTCTTCTTGAAAGCTAAGTACCCGTTGAAACTTTTCTTGCCTCAGACCGATGTCAGACAAAGTTAATAATTGTATTTCATGTGGGAAGCAAATACCGCATAAGGATTTCCATTCCCTCTGTATACCTTGTTTAGGCCCAGACCACGAAGTTTCGGTCTGTCGCTTTTGTGCTACATTCAACAAACGCACCATTAAGCGTCGGGCGGAGTTCGCCCAGCATTATTTTGGGAAAGCATTTAACTATATTATGTCGTCGGATACTCCGACTCCAGTTTTGTCTAAAAAACGCAAAGATAAGGACCGACACACGAGGTCAGCGGCCTCTACCGACACCACGCCAAAGCCGACTACACGTGGTCCGGTTCTCAGCGAGGCACCTACGCAGCCCCTGACTACCGACGACACTTCTTTGGCGGTGTCTCCTGTGCCCGAGGTCGCAGGCTCCTCAGCCCACACCCCGCCTACAGATACCGAAGCCACCCTTGGCGTTGAAACTCAGAATGTGGACAGGTCCACCTCCACTCAAGGTGTCTTCAGACCTTCCTCTTCTTTCTCCATCAAGGCTTTCACTAAGTCTAAAGCAACCATGCAGTCTTAAGAGACAAGCTACACAGGGCCCATCTCCAGGCCCCATGCCTAAGAAACAGATGCTTAAAATGGCTGAGGATTTAATTACTCTTATCAGAGGTTCTCAGCCTCCACCGGACAAAAGGCCCAGAGTGGAGGAAGATTCCCCCTCCGCTGATCAGGGCTCCATTATTTCAGAGCACTCTGATAATCAGGAACATTCTTACTCCCCTTTTGAAGATTCTGATGCGGAGGAGTCCATCCCTTCTGTATCCCCCCCCCCCTGAGGATTACTCATTTGGGGAAACTTTGCATACCTTAAGGGAACACTTCCACTGGGAAGGCCAAGATTATTCTGATTCCAAGAAAAGGCTTAGGGAATTTCTCTTGCTACCTCAGCACAGGCCTCTGGCTATACCTCCTGTCTTGGACATCCTAGATGATGTTTACTCTGAGGCCTGCCTTAACCCGGACTCTCTACCTCCAGCTCCAGTTAAGCCTGACAGGTACTACAGGGTTCCTGACTCACACCAATTTCTATACAAAAGCCATGCTGCTGACCCAGAAACCATCTCACAGGGCCCCAAGGGAGTTAAGGCCTCCACTGCTAAAAATCCATTACCTTCCAAGAGAGATTCCGGATCCTTAGAAAGGTGGGGGGAAAAGGTATATACCTCGGCTACCTTAACCATGAGGGCCTTAAACTGTCAGTTCCATATGCTAAAATACCAACAGTTTTTGTTATCACAATTGAAAAGTAAAATGTTACAACCTGAACAACCAGACTTGAAGGAGTTGCAGGATTTGATGCATAGTGCAGAACAAGTGGGTAAGCATACCTTACAATGTGGTTTTGATGCTCTAGAGGCCTCATGTAGAGCTGCTGTTACAGGATCAGTCATACGTAGGCATGCTTGGCTCAAGGAACAAGCCTTGCCTGATCATGTCAAAGCTAAATTACTAGATGCCCCTCTTCAAAAGGATGTACTATTTGGTGCTAATGCTGAGGCGGTATTAAGGAAAATGGAGGAAAAGGCTAAATCAATGCAAACTGTAAAAGATTTTCTACAGGTACAACCCCCACGTTTTAGTAGAAATTGGCCTTCCAAAAACTGGTCCTTTCCTGCCACGGACAGACCCCAAAGAGGCAGATACAGGCACCCGAGGGGCAGAGGACAATCCCAAGGATCGTTTAGAGGCAGACAATGGCAAGCTCCTACACAAAGAGGTGGTGAGGATAACTCGCAATCTTTCAGAAAGCAAACCCAATGACTTTCCCTTTGCATGCCAAGCAAGTCTCAAATGGCAGCCCCTTAGGAGGAAAGCTGGCATTATTTTCAAAATTGGCATATTGTCACAAAGGACAAATGGATCCTGGACATTATAAACAGAGGCTACAAATTCCATTTTCACACCCTTCCAAAAATGAGAGGCATGCCAGACCTGCCACACAATCAAAGGGCAGAGGCACAAAGGCAAATTACAGATCTCATAAACATGAAAGCTATTCAAGAGGTACCTACGCACGAACAAGGTCAAGGTTTTTATTCCAGGCTATTTCTGGTACCAAGGAAGGGAAAAGATTGGAGACCTATTTTGGACCTATCCATCCTAAACACATTTCTACTTGTACCAAAATTCAAGATGCTCACTCTACAGCAACTTCTTCCCATGCTGGGCAAGGAGTCTTGGCTGGTAACATTGGACCTCAAGGAGGCATACCTGCATATCCCAATCAGACAAAATTGCAGAAGTACCTCAGATTTCTTGCAGGTTCAACCCATTATCAATTCTCTGCATTGCCCTTTGGCTTATCTACTGCACCCAGAGTATTCACGAAATGCCTGGCATCAGTAATTGCCTACTGCAGACTTCAAGGGATACAAATATACCCCTATTTGGACGACTGCCTGATCCAAGCGGACAGCAAGCACATTCTTCTGAAACATCTGGCTTATGTAATAATGTTGTTGAACTCTCTGGGATACACAGTCAACAAAAAAAATCAAGGCTAATACCCTCTCGGAAGATAATTTTCCTGGGTGCCAATTTGGACACAAACACCCAGATGGCCTACCTCATGCCAGAGAAGCAGGGGCAACTAATTCAATACTTCAGAGCACTAGCAAATTGCACCAGGCTGACTGCAAGGAAAATCCTGCAGGCTCTGGGATTCATGGCATCTTGCATCTTACTAATCCCATGTGCAAAGCTGCATATGAGGAAACTACAATGGTACCTGAAAACATATGGTCTCAACACAGCCACAGTTTGGAAACAATAATACCACTAATTCCATGTCTGCAAAAGGAATTTCTGTGGTGGGCTCAAGCATGTCAAACAAACACAGGTCTTCCATTCAGCAAGCCTCAAGCAAATCAAGTCATCACAACAGACGCCTTGGACTATGCCTGGGGGGGCGCACATGACAGATCGGTGCATTCAGGGCAAATGGTCCCAAAAGAAAAGCACCTTCACATCAATCAAAAGGAAATGCTAGCAGTAATAAATGCTATTATAGCTTTCAAGGACCTTCTACAACCAGGTCAACTATTGATAAGAACGGACAACACCACAGTTATGTGGTACATAAACAAACAGGGAGGAACACATTCTTACCCCCTATGCAGACTGGCCATGTCACTTTGGAACATGGCCATGGACTTACAAATGGAACTACAAGCACAGTATTTGCCAGGCAAGGAAAACACACTGGCAGACAACCTAAGCAGGAATATGACAGATCCACACGAATGGAAATTGCATCCAAAAGTTTTTACAGAAATAATCCAAGAATGGGGAAGGCCAGACATAGATCTCTTTGCCTCCCACAAAAAATTACCAATTGACAAAATTCTGCTCAAGGATTTTCCATCCAAAGGCCTGGAGAGTGGACACTCTCTCTTTCATTTGGACATCAATGACAGTTTATGCCTTCCCACCTCTTCCTCTGCTGCCCAAAGTTCTATTGAAAACCAGAGCAGACAGACCAAAGATGATTCTCATTGCTCCGGACTGGCCAAGGCAACACTGGTACCCACTCCTGAGGAGCCTGACGCATTCCCCACCATGGACCCTGCCTCTAATGCCTCTTCTTCTGACTCAGCACAGCTTCAAAACTCTTCACAGCCAGCTAAAAACACTCAGTCTAGCCGCATGGAAGATTCCTTAGCATCACAACAGGCCCTACTCTCCAAGGAGGTGCAGGATGTCATTTTGGAGGCCAGAAGGCCATCAACTAGAAAAGCTTACTCCGCAAAATGGAAACGGTTTTGTGTCTGGAATGAGAAAAAGGGCCAGGACCCTGGAAAACTGAATTTACCTCAAATACTACAATATTTGGCTGAGCTGCTAAGCAGTGGACTTTCATTCTCCTCCATCAAAATCCATGCCTCAGCCATTTCTGCGGAATACAACACTGATCCACCTTTATTCTCTCACCCTCTCTTAAGACAGTTCCTCAGAGGTGCTAAGAATCTAAGACCTCCAAGGAAACAACCAATACCTGCTTGGGATCTTAATTTAATTCTGGAAAAGCTGACCTTGCTTCCCTTTGAGCCAGCTGCCTCATCAGATTTGCAATATTTGTCCTGGAAAACAGCTTTCCTTCTGGCTATCACCTCAGCTCGTAGAGTTTCAGAACTACAGGCTCTCATGGCTGTCCAGCCTTTTATCATCTTCCATCAGGACAGAGTTTCCTTACGAACCAACCCATCCTTTATGCCTAAAGTGGTATCCAGGGTAGCTTTAAATCAGGCCATACATTTACCTACTTTTTATCCTAAGCCTCAAAACAAAGGGGAGAGATTACTACATTCCTTGGACATCCACAGACAACTGGATAGAACAAAGCCTTTCAGAAAATCAGAACAGCTCTTTGTGTCCTATGCTGTAGGAGCTCAAGGAAAGCCAATTTCCAAACAGACAATCTCAAAATGGATAGCCCACTGCATACGCTTTTGCTATTCCTTTCATGGCAAAACTGTACCTACAGGCATTAGAACTCATTCCACCAGGGCCACAGCCACCTCTGCAGCTTTCCTCAGAGGAGTTCCTACCAAGGATATTTTGGAAGCAGCCACTTGGAGTTCTGTGCATACCTTCTCCAAGCACTACAACCTACCATTATACTCCAAATCTAGAGCAGGCTTTGCCACTGCAGTCTTGCAGGGCATTTGGCTCCTCCTAGTTCCACCTAGTGCCTACTACCCCTTTCTTAGCTTTGGGATTCTACCCATCTGTTATGACTGCAGCTGTATGCACGATGAACATAGTACAGTTTTGTACCTACCATAAATGTAGATGTTCGAGTGCTAATACAGCTGCAGTCCAGGTTTCCCTCCCTCCTTCCCCTCTTGGGACAGGCCTATAGGCTAACACATCCTCATACAACCTAATTGGGGTATTCATTTATGATGTATTTGCTTGCAACTACTGTATTTTTATTATATTGCACTGCATTATTACACAAATTTATGTATTGCCTTCCTTCTGGGGGCACCTGACATCTGGGGCAAGAAAAACTGAAGAAAATGGCATCGGCTGGTTCCTTTATACCCCTGTCGCACTGACGTCAGGGAAGAAACGACGACAACCGACTCCGGACCTAGACTTTGGAATTCAGCCGACCGAGGACCCGCCTAACGGCAGGAGAACCCATCTGTTATGACTGCAGCTGTATTAGCACTCGAACATCTACATTTATGGTAGGTACAAAACTGTACTTTCCGTAGATCACCTTGTTCCTACTAGGAATTTATATATTATCAGTGTTTGTAATGTAGGCACATTGTGAGCATGCTCCACACCTGTATGTTCCTTGTTAGTAACATTAATTCCTCTCATATCCAACTTACAACCTTCAAAAAGTTTTTTCAGGTCCTTCCCCTTTTTAAAAATAATTTTCATGAGTTCCTTCGCCAAGCCTTTCAAGTCAGTAAGAGTGGTAAATTTGTTCCATTCTCTCCTCAGAATCTCTTCTACTTTCCGAGAATCTGAAATATATTCAATAATAAGTGCCCTATTGTATTGGTCTCCACCCAGACCAATGCACTGGTTCCCAGTAACCAAAGTGCCCTTACCTAACAGAGGGAAATATTTTTCTGCACGCGAACTCTTGATTTCAGTTTAGTGTCTTCCAATAAATCAGCAGGGTAGCCCCTTTCACTAAACAAACCTTCCAAAAATTTGCATTCCTCATTAAAATCCTCATCCACAGAGGTCATCCTGCTAGCTCTAATTAGTTGCCCTTTAAATATACTTTTTTTCTGATGATGAGGGTGGGTGCTCCCAAAATGCAAATAGGAGTTAGAAAAGGTTTCTTTGCGAAACAATTTGGACTTAATACCCTGGGATGTATTTATTATGCTTACAGCCAAAAAGATCCATCTTGTTATAAGTAATGGTACTGGTAAAGTGAAGAAATGTAGTAGTAGTTTCTAGATAATCTAAAAACTCATGTAGTTTGCTCTCTGTGTCCCTCCAAAAAATACAAATGTCATCCAAAAATTGCTTATAGTGTGACCAACTAAGACTGAATCTGGAATTTAGAATATAGTTCTTTTCCCACCAGGACAGTACAATTTTTGCATAAGTGGGAGCGCAATTGGCCCCCATGGTCACCCCCTTAATCTGGTGGAAAAACTCACCACTGAAATACATGAAATTATTTTTTAACACTAATTCCATTAGTTGTATCATGAGCAAGTTGTCAGTATAAATATTAGATATTTCCACAAGGGCTGCTTCTAGCCAGTCTAAACCAATAGAGTGTGGGATAACAGAAAACAGATCTTTAATGTTCACTGTTACAAATTATGTTATCAAAAGACTGGTTAACATCAATTCCCTTCAAAAACTCCCAGGAATCTTTTAAAATTTCAGTCTCAGTACCTCATAAACTCTTTAGTTTAGTATCCACAAATTTGGCTAGGGGCGCTGTCCTGGAGCTCTCAGTTGACACAGTAGGCCTAAAGAGAGGATCCCCCTGGTCTTTGTGGACCCTGGGGATACCAAAACCGGTAGGTATCCTGGGTCTGGCTATGGACAAATATTTAAAGGTGCCATGGTCAATCAAGCCTTCCAAAAGGAGCTCATAAATAACAAGGTTAGTTTTTCTATATGCCATGTGAATTTAATTCCTGGAGACCCTGGAATACGTACCACTGTCCCCCAGGATTTGTCATCTTTCCTTCATAAATAACATTGTCCGTCAGAACTGACCCCTCCCCCCACCCATGTCAGGTTTCATAACATCTTTTATATATACATACATTCAATGGTTATGATGCACTTTTTAATGATAATTTTATTTGTCAATATTTTAATGTACAAGTAAGATTTTAAAAAGTGGTTTTGGCTACTGTTTCAGTGCGAGAAAAGGGTTTTAAACAGCAATACTAAGCAACTAGCAATCTTTGTTTTTCACTCCAAGCATTTTATTGGTGGCTTTTTAATTGCTGCTTGTATAAATTGAGGGAGGGAACAGAGGAAGCTTATCTGATGAAGTCTTTTTACAGACGAAAACATATATGCCATTGTGAATGTTAATGTCTTCTGTGTGAAATTGTGGAAAATAAAGAGCATTTTTATTGCCTTTTGTTTCAGTGGGGTGCCTCCTACAGCCTTGGAATTTATGTCTTTTGAGACGGAAATTGATGCACAGAACCAGACAGAGGCATGACACAGATGGAACAAGTTCCCTCAGCACCGCCATCTTCACATATACCCCTGGCTATCAGCACACATTGGAGGTCCAGAGAAGTGCAGGGCTACCTAGAGCAGAATCAGATCCAGAATCACATAATGGACCAGAACCATCAGAGAGAGATGTTTGAGGAACACCTGAACCACAACCAGAACCAGAACTGACAGGAGAACCGAGACCACAGACAGCACAGCTACCAAGAGCAGTATCTGGAACACTGATACCCACACCACCAAGTGGGACATTATCATCAGTACAGAAATCGACCACAGCACCAACAACAGGCACATCACCAGCAACATGATCATTACTAGGCTCAGTGTCAGAGCCCCAGAGGAGGACAATTCTATCAGAGTCACTAGGAAGATTACTACTACAATTGCTTGAGACTCCAGAAAGCACAAAAGGAGTTTTAACAATCCCCAACCCCAGACAGAGCCCCTCTGGAAGACCGGCGAAGCAAGCAATGGACAGGAGTTAGGGAAATGAAATACTTGGGGTAGCCCAACTACAACCCAGGAACCAGAATCAGATGGAGAAAACAGCCACAGTATTAAGTTACCCCGTTGTTTGAAATAACTTCAAAAAGGAACTTACTGACATTGAGATTAGTGTGCTTTAAAAGGGATTAACTTTTATTCCCCACTACAGGTCTGACACAGCACAGGTACTGGTGAATTAAAATCCTAAGTCAGAAAATTGAATCTGAACATTCTGTTCTATGGCAAATCTGATACCATTGAGAAAAAAACAATGGAAGAAATAAAAAGACCCAGTAATTACTGCCCCCCACCCCTTACACCAAACTTTAGCAGCCTTTGAAGTCAAATGTAAAATGGACATCAGGAAACTACTGCAAAAAACAGTGGGGAGAAATTTCTTTAACCTTAACAAAGGTGAGAAAAAAGCATTGTTAGAACTAGGCAGAGATAAGTCTTGACCGTTTATGAAGGCTGACCAGGGAGGAGGTATTGTTGTTACTGATATCAGCAGCTATTAACAAGAGGATAGAAGAAATGCTGAGTGACACAAACTATTTTGAGTCTTTAACTATAGAAGAGATTAAGGCATCATACAACTGGTACACAGCCTTGACACCATTTTATGATGATGCTTTGTTAGCAGATAACTTCTTTGACTATCTACAGACACCTTCCCCCCGCTTGCCTAAATACTTTAGAATCCCTAAGCCACATTAAAATAAACAAAACCCTCCTTACAGGCCAGTGGTTGAAAGTAGGGGTCCCTTACCGAAGCTGCTGCCATTTACCTGGATTTCTTGTTACAACCTCTTGCTGAGATGGCATTTCACACATAAAAGACTCTAATGATTTTTTAAGGAAAATAAAAAATGTTCCAGTTGATGCTGACAGTATTTTATTAACAATAGATGTTGAATCATTATATACTATAGTTCCACATAATTATTGTTGTGAGGATATTGGATATTGTTATCTGTGCTGGCACGACTGACTGAGGTTTTGTGGATAATTGTAAATGAATGTAAGTTGCATTGTGATGCATGTGCCAGCATGACTAGCAATAATTTTGTAGGTGAGTTTGTCTTTTGATTGTCACTCTGTTTTGTGCAGGATGGTTAAATATCAAACAATGTTCTGGTTGGCCAAATGTACATGTGTTTTTTTTTTTTTTAAGAGAATTTTGAAAAAGATATTCTGTAGTCCTATCTTGCCTTCATTCTTGCATATGGGATTGGAGCCGATCCTCGGCTCTAACTCGGCCTATTTACAAGCTGGAAGACTTCTAGTTGGCTCGTGGCTAGGTAGGTATCCCATGATGCACCAGTACAATCCCAAGATCTCGTTTGCCGTGTCGAAGAGTTTCGGATGTTCTTCTTCTTGGCTCTGGCTAAGTCTTTCAATTTGTTCAAAATTTTTGGATAATTCTTCTGGTTTACCTTTGAATAGCATTGTATAGTTATAGTTAGTGTAGTTTTTACAGTTAGTATACTTAGCGTTTACTAGTGCACTGTTTGTGTGCAATTTCTTCAAGTACAGTTGGCCTTTGGCCTTTATAGCACTGAGTATCCTGTGTGCCAGTTTTCTCTTGTAATATATTTGTTTCATATTAGATATTAGTAATCGTAGGCTCCTTTTGCGCTCAGTTAGGCTGTGTGTGTTGTTAAATGGTTAAGTGATAACTGTTTGTGGTTCTTCCGCTTGCTAATATTTCTTATTAGTGTTGCAAACAGAAAGAGGTTCTGTTCACTTTGTTAGTAATTTAGTGTGCCAACAGAACGAGGTTCTGTTCACCTTGTTAATAATTTCAACAATTTAGACTTATTCCTGTTTGGGTGTGTGCGAGTCTCTCTCTCTCTAATTGTTTCTGTACTAGGTCTGTTTTAGTTAGAGGACCTAGTTTTTCCTTCTTTCTTCCTGCCCACGCTAGGTCCATTTAAGTTAGAGGACCTTGTCCTCGTGGTGTCTCTTTATCGTTCCTCTAGGGCTAGGCCCATTTAAGTTAGAGGACCTAGTCCTTCCTTCTTTCTTCTGTGTGTGAGTGTGAGTTCACCTTCTGTGAGGATATCTAAGGAAAGCAAGGACCACAAGCCATTTGGCTTTAAAAAATGCATAAAATGTTCACAGAAGATGTCCATAACGGATGGCCACAGTAACTGCGTTTACTGTCTTGGGGCCATCCACTTACAGGAAACTTGCTTATTTTGCCACTCTTTTAGTGCTAGGGTGTTGCAAGAAAGAAAAAATAAGCTCATTCTAAAAGGTCTCCTAAAACCTTCTTTTGAGGAAGATCTGGCTAGCTCTTCCTCCTCTGCTAGATCTCAGGGATCTAAAAAGGAAAAGTCCAAGTCCTCTAAGAGACCCTTCCTGGCACAGGCTGGTGTCTCGAAGCCACCTCTTAAAATTTCTAAGCCAAACAAATTTACTGTCTCATCGGCCCCACAGAGCTCGGAGCCGATTGAGAGTTGTACTACTGTGATTACAGGGTTGGCGCCAAGTACCTCGGAGCCGACCGCTGAGAGTATTCAACGTAGCCAGTCTTTGGAATCCTTATCGGTCTCCCCTACATTGAAGTCACCAATATTGCAGAGATCCCGTTCTCCTACTCTGTCCTCCAGGTGTTCCAGGAGTTTATCGGAAGAAGATGTGGAGAGGGTAGTACTGAGACTCTTGAAGTCATCTGCCTTACAGAAATTGTTGTTAGCTCTGACCCAGTCTGTTCCGGGGCCACTTGAGTCTGTTCCCTCTTCAGTGATTCCTCTGAGCCTTGCTTGGTCTTTCAGAGCTGTGTGTTTGGTACCACTGGTTCCAGCTCCCCCTATGGTTGTTTGGGAGCCGAGTTCCGCTCTGACACTCTTGGTGCCGTCCGTGATGTCTGAAGCTCTCCAGTCGGCCCTGACAGGGACACCTGGAACTGAACCTCTTCGGTTCCGAGCCTCCCTCTCAGCGCGTCGGCGAGGGTGAGCTTGGACCCTACATCTATCTCAGAGCTGATGGCATCCTCGGTCTCCTTGGAGCCGAGGAGGTCTTCGGAGCCGGAGAATTTGGCATTCGAGATGATGAGGAGTGTGCTGTCCCGGTCAACAGCTCCTACCAGGGGTACTGACAATCTCCCTCCTAAGGCACCTACTTCAGTGTCGGCTCCTACTCCCTCCCTGGACAGCAGAGACCCACAGCCTCAGGAGCCACCGGCCGGTGGTTCCCACTCTTCCGAGACCTCCCCGGAATATCCTTCCGAGGAGCCCTCCCAGAAAAGAACATGTAAGAGGAAGCATGTAAACTCCCAGGATGAGTCTCTTACTTCAGACACTGACCTCAAGGAGTCAGAACGGTCCCCCAAGTCATCCACTGATAATGTCTCCTTCGTAGACATCCTGGAAATCCTTAAGCAGGGGTGAGGCTGGCCCACTATCACCCCTTCTGATGAGGAGTTAGTGTACCTGAAGGCTTTTGGGTCTCAACCTTCAGCCTCTTGGGTGTCTCCACCTTTCGACGAATTGATGGAGCTAGTTAGTCGGAAGGTGTGGGATACTTTTGATGCCGTGGAGCCAGTCCCCAGGAGACCAAATAAGTTTCTTTCTGCACCCCGAGAAAAGGAATTATTTGTCTAAAGGTGTTCCTGTAGATGCCATGGTGGTGGCGGCAGCCACTAAGAAGGAGTTGGAGGAAACTTTGTCTATTCATCTGCTGAATAAGGAGTCTCGAATGATGGACAGATACCGGAAGTGTATCTTCTCTTCAGCGGCATTTACTCTTAGATCGCTGAACTACCTTACACACTTCACAAGGCTTCAGAGTGATCTCCTTAAGGAGTTAGGAGATTCTCTACAAGGTACACATACTGAAGGAGTCCCTGACAAGGTGTCTTCCCAGTTGTCCACCTTGAACTCTGTTGTCAACTCATCCATGAGGCTTATCTCGTATGCAGCCGATGGAGCGAGTAGAGCAGCGGGTTCAGGAATTTCCCTAAGGCATCATTCCTGGATGCGTTTGTGTAATTTTGCGGAACCGTTCAAGTCTACCTTTACCAACACCCCCTTCGACGGTTCTTTATTGTTTGGACCCAAGGTAAAGGACACTCTCACCCTGTGCGAGCAAGAAGGAAAAACACTCTCTGCCATGGGAGTAAGTACATTTTACTGTCCCCTCTAGACCATACCCTAAGGGTCCAGAGGGGCAGTAAAATGTGGTTCAAGAAGTCCCAGAGGTTTTTCCAGGATGCACAGGGTGACTCCTCCTTCAGAGGCAGAGAAGGAGGAGGGAATGGTAGATGTCGCCTTAGAGGCAGGGGTGGACCGCAAAACCAGGGAGGCCACGATTCCTTTCGGGGCCGACCTTACCAGTGCTCCTGATGTGGGGCCCGACTGCGTTTCTCTGGGACCAGTCAGGGGTTGCATTTCTTTGTATCCAGAATCCTGGCTAAGTATCACTCAAGACAAATGGGTACAAAGAATCATTACCAGAGGTTATGTCATACCCTTTTCTGTGCCACCTCATGTTCCCAAGAGGATCCTGGATGTTCCACCCAATCACAGGGATTAGGCAACCGTGGAGATCAACAAGTTGCTGGCAAAAAGAGTCATCCAAACCATCCCAGCAGACCAAATAGGAGCCAGAACTTACTCCAGATTCTTTTTAGTGCCAAAACATACAGGGGACTGGAGGCCCTTCTTGGACCTCAGCAAATTGAACGAATCAGTAAAGAAGGACAAGTTCCGGATGGTGACACTGCAGTCTATACTCCCGTTATTAGGGAAAGACAATTGGATGTGCTCAATAGATCTCCAAGACTTCTACTACCACATAAAAATTGACAGGGCATCGAGGAGTCATCTACGCTTCCGGCTGGGAACCAGTCATTGCCAGTTTCGTGCTGTGCCCTTTGGTCTCACCACAGGCCCCAGGGTGTTCACCAAGTGTATGGCAGTAGTGACAGCTCACCTGAGACGTCAAGGATTCCAGGTGTTTTCGTATCTGGATGACTGGCTCTTGACCGCCCCCACCAGGCATCTACTTTTTCAGACCAGGGATGCTACCATTCAACTTTGTGCCCAGTTGGGAATTTCTATAAACTGGGAAAAATCTGCCTTATTGCCCTCTCAATCTGTGATTTTTATAGGCGCAGAGGTAGACACAGTAGACATGTGTTGGCTCATCTTCCTGTAGAAAGGACACAGAATCTGGTTCTTCAAATTCAACGTCTTCTCCCCCTACGAAAGGTCAAAGCTGAGACTATTCTGCAGCTTCTAGGGACCATGGCTTCCACCATATTACTAGTGCCACTAGCCAGACTACACATGAGGGTTCTTCAGTGGCTGCTGTCGTCCCAGTGGTCCTTTCAGCACCTACCATTATCTCATCACATAATGCTGACAGACTCTTGCAAGAAGGACCTCATTTGGTGGACTCTACCCAATCAGTTAACCAAGGGCTCTTCATTTGTTCCTCGCCAACCCGTTGCCACTGTGACCATGGATGCCTCACAGATGGGGGGGTCATTATCTAGGCAGGACTGTTCAAGGCACATGGCAAGATCACGAGGCTTACCTGCATATCAGTATTCTAGAGATGAGGGCGGTGCTCCTGGTGTTGCAAGCACTTCACAACCTTCTGCCTCTGGGGACTATTGCAATACAATCAGACAACATGTCGGTAGTATGGTATGTCATCAAACGGGGGAAACAGATCATACCCACTCTGTTGGGAGGCCATTCGAGTTTGGAAATGGGTGATAGCTTCCCAGCGTTTTCTGGTGGCAACGCACATTCCAGGGACAACCAGCGTGATAGTCGACAAGCTCAGCCAGGCAATCCTGATGCCTCATGAGTGGTCTCTGAAACAGGAAATAGCGGAGCAGATTTTCCGCAGATGGGGACAGCCTCGCTGCGATCTCTTTGCTTGCCTGATCAATGACAAATGCAGCAGCTACTTCTCCCTCATCCCCCCTCCGGGGGAGTCATTGAAAGGTGCACTTGTTCACAATTGGCCTCTGGGTCTCCTTTATGCTTTTCCTCCCTTTCCTCTCATGCCAAAGGTTATTCAGAAAGTGAAATGGCTAGGCAGCAAACTGATCCTCATTGCTCCTTACTGGCCTTGTCAGGTTTGGTTCTCCTTTCTGGGGCCTCTTCTCTTAGATGATCCTTGGATTCTGGACCCAGTTCCAGATCTCTTGACTCACATGTCAGGCTCGCTTCATCCCTCCTTACACACCCTCAATTTGACAGCTTTGCTGCTCCAGTTCCATCCCTAGTCAGGCTTCACGACTTTTCACCCTCCGTGACTCATATCCTTACATACTCTCATAAACCCTCCACTAGGAGACTATATTCCAGTAAATGGAGGAGATTCTCTATCTGTACAGAGAAAAAGAATGCTGACCCCCTATACCGCCTCCATTCCAGTGGTGTTGGAATTCCTGTCTGAGCTTTTCCACCAGGGATCTGCGGCTGCCACTATCAGGGTTCAGTTGGCAGCAATTTCAAATTTTCATCTAGGCTTACAAGATTCTAATCTGATGTCACATAGGCTGTGCAAAACTTTCCTTAAAGGTGCCACCTTGTTAAGACCCCCATTTCAAGAACCTCTTGCTTCATGGGACTTAAATTTTGTGTTATCCAAATTGACGTCTCCTCCATTTGAGCCTTCTCATTCATCCCCTTTGAAATTCCTGTCTTGGAAGACTTTGTTTTTGGTGGCTATCACATTGGCTAGACGGGTGTCAAAGTTACAAGCTTTGTCTGTAAAACCCCCTTACCTGATTTTTCACAAAGACAGAGTGTCTCTTTGTACTAATCCTTCTTTTTTCCCCAAGGTCTGTTTCCATGCCACTTTGAATCAATCCATAGAACTTCTGGTATTCTTCCCAAATCATTCCAGCACAGCAGAATACAGGTTTCATCAGTTGTATGTCCATAGACAATTACATTTTTATTTGCACCTGACTAAGGAATTCAGGAAATCAGATCAATTATTTATTTCCTTCTCCAAATCCAGGTCAGGTTTACCAGTTTCCAAAGTGACACTCTCAAATTGTATTTCTAGCTATATAGCTTACATTTACACCTCTTAGGGTAGATCTTTACCTTTCAAAATCAAGGCTCATTCTACGAGATCTCAGTCTACCTCTGCAGCCTTTCAAGCCAGGGTCCCACTTGATAATATCTATGCAGCAGCAACTTGGGCTACCCCTCACACATTTATTACTCATTACAAATTGGATTTAACTTCCAGGGGTAGAGCATCCTTTGGTTCCACAGTACTCAGGAGTATTTTTTCTTGAGCCACCCAAAAATAAGGTGCTAGGGACGCTGTCCCATATGTAAGAATGAAGGCGAGATAGGACTACAGAACATAAAGAAATTATGTACTCACCATAACGTTCCATGTTTGTAGTCCATCCTGCCCTTCATTCTTACGAACCCACCCTCCTACCCCTATCCTGGAAGTACCTGGAGACAGAAAAATATTGTTATCATTATTATCTGGAGACCTTTTAGTATTGGCTTATTTCTGTATGTTATTATTTTTCCTAGTTAGCAGCAAACAAGATCTGGGGATTATACTGGTGCACCATGGGATACCTACCTAATCACGAGCCAACTAGAAGTCTTCCAGCTTGTAAATAGTCCGAGTCGGAGCCGAGGATTGGCTCCAATCCCATATGTAAGAATGAAGGGCGAGATGGACTACAAACATGGAATGTTATGGTGAGTACATAACTTCTTTTTATGTCTTACCATAACTTTCTATCTGTGTTGTAGATCTTTGTTCATTCATTACCATTAGGATCTCGGTTCCGTCCTCGGAACCGATACGGTCATTTCCAAGCTCGTGTCAGCAAAAAACGCTCAGCTAAGACCTACCCATAATGCCCCTCTCCTAGTTACTTCAGATCGAGTTTGCCCGCCCTTAGATAATATATGTAGTAATAGAAAAAAAAATAGTAGGAGGCTCTGTCTGAGCAAATACCCTAACCAGGAGTTCCTAAAGTCCACCAGGAGTCCAGGCAGGGGGAAGGAGGGCGGGAAGTAATGAATGAACAAAGCTGTACAACACAGATGGAACGTTATGGTAAGACATAACTTCTTTATCTGATGTTGTAAATCTTTGTTTATCCATTACCATTAGGACCGAGTCACCAGCTACTTGAGTCATAGGTGGCCTTAAGGAAGGATATTCCTGAGCACCATAGAACCAAAAGATGCTCGTCCTCTGGATGCCAAATCCAATTTGTAATGAGATATAAAGGTATGAGGTCTTGCCCAAGTGGCTGCTGTGCAGATATCATCCATCGAAGCTTTGGAATGAAATGCTATAGAAGTAGCCATAGATCTGGTAGAATGAGCCTTTATTCTGGAAGATAAGGATAGCTTATTCTGTTGGTAGATAAAGGTAATGACGTTTCTAAGCCAGAAGGATAAAGCCACTTTGGAAACGGGTTTACCCAATGTGGGTCCTGCAAAGGCCACAAACAATTGATCTGTTTTCCTGAAAGATTTAGTCCTGTCCAAATAACAACGAAGCTGCCGATGCACATCAAGGGTGTGCAAAAGGTACTCTCCTCTGTTAGAATGCTGAGGGAAGAAAACCAGCAGGTCAATAGATTGGTTAATGGAAAAGCCAGAAATTACCTTGGGCAAGAAAGAAGGGTCAGTACAAAGGGACACCCTATCCGTGTGGAAGATCAAGTAAGGACTCTTGACACTCAAAGCCTGCAGCTCAGATACTCTTCCCGCTGAGGTAAGTGCTACTAGAAGTAAGGTTTTCCATGACAAAAACTGCAAATCACATGAATCAAAAGGCTCGAAAGGAGAACCTGTGAGATACTGAAGTCAAGTCCCAGGGTTCTAAGGGAGGCTTGACCGGAGGTTTAACATGTAATGCTCCTTTCAAAAAGGTCTTGCCTAGGCAGTGTGACATAATTGAAGAATGATCAAGATCATTATGAAAATTGGCGATAGCTGCTAAAGGTACAATGATCGTCGAAGCTGAGGCTACTGCATGCAAAACAATAGTCAGGTATTGTAGGATTTTTTGAATAGGCATAGAGAAAGGGTCTAAGTTCTTATCTTTGGTCAAAATAAAGAACCTAGTCCATTTACTAGAATAAACTTTCCTAGTGGAAGGTTTGTGTGAAGCCAGAAGAATTTCACAAACAGGAGATGGGATGTCAGGCAGCCTGGCAATCATTGGAAGCGAAGGAACCAAACTGAGCTTGAGACTGTGCAAGTTCGGATGAATCAGTCCCTGAGGATGAGATAACAGGTCTTGGGAATGATCCAGGATCCACGGACTGTGAATCAGATGAGGCCATAGGGAAGACCTGGTGGCCAATCGTCCGTTAGAGCGTCCCTCGGTGGTCCCTCCCCCGAGGGGGGATCAAGACAAAGTAGCTTCTGCATTTGTAGTTTGGGGGGGATGCAAACAGGTTGCAGCAAGGCTTGCCCCAGTGCTGGAAGATCCGATCTGCTGTTACAGGGTTGAGAGACCACTTGTGAGGCATCAGGATGTTCCTGCTCAGATTGTCCACAATAAGGTTGGAACTCCCGGGAATGTGTGTTGCTATAAGGAAGCAGTTGGAAGCTATCACCCAGTGCCAAATCCTCATGACTTCCTGACACAGGGGGGTAAGACCTGGTTCTGCCTTGCTTGTTGATATACCAGATGACTGACATGTTGTCTGACTGAATTGCAATGGTCCCAGAGGGTAGGGACACATGGAACACTTGCAATGCTAGGAGAACTGCCCTCAGTTCCAGGACATATATGTGCAAATTGGCCTCCATGGTGGACCAGGTGCCTTGGACAGTCTTTCCCTTGAAATGCCCCCTCCCCACCATAACAGGGAAGCTTCTGTGGTCACCGTGGCCATGGGCTGGGGAAGACAGAACGGTCGACACCAAAGATTTGTTTGTGGGTTCATCCACCATAACATTTCTTCCTTGCAACAGTTTGAAAGACGTAACTTGGTCGAGTGGGTAAATTAGCAATGACCATTGTGCGGAAAGGTGCCACTATAGGATTCTCATGTGCAGTCTCGCCTGTGGTACCAACGTAATGGCAGCTGCCATGGAGACTGAGTTGCAGTACAAGACATGCTGGTACATAGGTTTGAGGAAGAAGGTCTTGGATTTGGTGTGTTATGTTCGAAAACCTGTGAGGGGAGAGAGAAGCTTGACAGGATGTTGTGTCGAAGACTGCTCCAATGAATTCCAGTGTCTTTGTTGGAGACATTGAGATTTGTCCTTGTTGATTGTAATCCCCAAGCGGAGAGCGAGACCTTGAGTGTAAGAAGATTCCTGGTTGGAGCAGTAAGGAGCCAATTGTCTAGATAGGGAAACACTTGAAATCCTTGTAGTCGAAGATGAGCTACCACAACTACCATACATTTGGTGAACACTTAAGGGGCTGTCGAGAGACCGAATGGCAGTGCCCTGAACTGGTAGTGATTGGCTCCCTGCCGGGAGCGGTGATCCATCTTTATGTGGTCGTACACGTCCTGGAGGTCTGTAGAGCACATCCAGTTATCCCTCCCTTGGAAGGGAAGAATGGATTGTATCGTGACCGTCCGGAAATTTTGAAGTTTGATAAATTTGTTCAATAGGCTGAGATCCAGGATTGGTCTCCAGTCCTCTGTCTTTTTTAGCACTAAAAAGAACCTCAAGTAAAACCTGGATCCTGTCTGGTCTGGTGGTACTGGTTGGGTGACTCTTTTCCTTAGCAGCTTTTCTATTTCTCAGGCTGCTAATTCCCTCTGATTGGGTGGTGCATTGGGGATGGGAGTTAAATCAAATGGCATTTGGTAGCCTCTGGATATTATTCTCTGCACCCAAACATCGGTAGTAATAAGATGCCAGGCTGGTAGATGGAGAGAAAAATGACCTTCGACTGCTTCCAGATTAAAGCAATTGGGCCACTGATCAAGAGCGCTGGTATGGTCTGCCGGAGAAAGAATCTCTAGCGCCCTGGTTACATGGACCCCCTCTACCACGAAAGGGATATCTTCCATATGAGTTGCCCCCTCTGTCCCAGGGGGGGTTGTTCACCACGAGTGTCACGAAAAGGTCCTTGGGATTTCTTGAACCACATTTTTCCTCCCTTCTGGTTCCTGGAGTAGGACCTCTGGGGGTTGGAAAGGTGTATGCCCACAACAGACAAGATCTTTCCATCTTTCTCACTATGTGTAAGTGTGTCTCGTACTTTGGGTCCAAAAAGTGCTGATTCGTCGACAGGTGCATTGACGAAGGAAGATTTAAAGGGGTCTGCGAAGTCACACAACCGTATCCAAGCATTACGTCTCATGACAACGCCTGATGCGGCAGCTCGAGCTGCCCCCTCGATAGAGTGACATATCAAACCCATCGAGGAGTTTGAGATGGATTCAGGGGTAGCTAGCTGCGAGGTGACAGTATCACTCATCTCATCAAGCAGTACCCCACCAAAGAGGGAGACATTTTGGAAATTACGTCTCTTTGGAGGCAAGTAAAGTGTGCCAGATAGTACTGTGACCGAATGTCGCTGAAGCATAGGTCCATTTCTCTAGTCTGTCCATAGTCTGGGACTCTCTGTTTGGAGGATGGACGGTGGAACTATCTTCTGCCAGTTTCCTCTTGGTGGCCGCCTCCACGACCATAGAATCAACTGTCAACTGCTAGGACCAGTGGGGCTGGTCTTCAGGTGTAGATAACATTTTTTGTCTCGCCTCTGAGGGACAGGTTCTCTGTTGTCCGGGGCCTTCCAGGCACGCTGCACAATGATTTTAACAAGGTCATCCGCCGGTGGAGTCACCAAGGAAGTAGATGGCCAGGCACGGAAGGCCTGCAGAAACACCAATTCCTCAGAGGAAGGGTTATAGGACTTCCAGTCTCCCCGCTGCTTGAGAATTTTGAGAATGTCTCCGAATGAGATGTCATCTGGGGAAGACCGTGGGGACCCTTCCCCCTCATCGCAATCAGTGTCTTCTGTGATAGATTCCTCCGGTGAATCAAAGTGTTTCCTTTTGCACCGTTTCTTCCGGGGTGGGTCCTCAGTGGGATCTTCTGAGGAGGACTCCGGAGAAGGGGTTCCCTTCAAAGAGGGTTCTTGTGACTCCCGTGCCCAGGTTCCCGAAATAGAGGGTTGGTAAAGATGCATGCTAGGGGAGGGTTCTGATACTGATGTCATTGGTACTGTACAGCAAGCCCACCTGAGGAGGGATGGGAGCCCGGAAGTGGGAGGGACAACCTCGGAACCAGGAGGGAAAACCTCGGAACTGGGGTCACACCTCGCCATGAGGAGCCCACCTCCAGGTGAGGAGCTCTGAGAGAACTGGAAGCAGTCGGAGCTGTGGACATAGATGGCGCCAGCGAGAAAATAGGTGCCAGGCTAGGTACCAAGTAACGGATGATCCAAGCACTGCTTTGGAAGAGCATCAGTTCCACCAGAGCCGATGCAGCAAGGGTGGACAGTGCTGACAGGGAAAACACTGCTGTCAGAACCGAGACAGGATGCACCGGAGTGGAAGTATCTTGTCCTTGGCAGGTATTTGAGTTTTGGAGCCGATGGAGCCGATGAAACTGTCGGCAGCATGGCTGGGGATGGTGCCAAAGCTGGTACAGTCATCAGAGCCGATGTTGGATCTAAGGACAGCACCGAAGTCAGTGGTGCTGAGGTCAGAACCGAAATAAAGGTGAATATCATGGACGGCACCAAGGGAGAAGACACAGCACTTGGTGCCGAAGAGGTCTGCGCTGAGGGCACCAGCGAAGCACGGTGCCGACTCAGTTCCGTAACTAATGGAAATGCAGGAACCAAGTTACTCTGTTTGTCCTTATGTTTTTTGGTTTTTGGAGGGGGTGAGACCTCCAACCCAGATAGAGTCTCTGAAAAGGGTGTCCTGAGTAATCCATTTTTCCTTATGTTTTTTGGTCTTTGGAGGGGGTGAGACCTCTGACCCAGATAGAGCCTCTGAAAAAGGTATCTTGAGTAATCCTTTTAAGATAAGTTTATTTTTACGTTCTGCTAGTGTACAATTACTAAAACTAGCACAAATGTCACAGTCAGCTTTAATATGATCCACGCCCAAACAGTAGACACAACAAACATGTGTATCGGTTAGGCATCTTACGTCCACACTTATCACACTGTTTAAATCCCAACTTAGCTTTGTCTAACATAGTAAGGCAACAAGGCTATCCTATACAAAAATTAAGGGAGAAAATACCAATGATGTTATTTTAAAAAAAATACCACTAGTAAAAAGGAAAGGCCTGTCAAAGACAGAGGAGAGGGACAGTACTAATAAAGGTAAAAAATTAAATTACCAAAGAAAAGGGTAGGAAATAGGCTTAGGTTATAGGCAACAGTGAGAAAAGGCTAACTTGACTAAAAATTAAATAATTTTGAAGAGACATTGTCTTAAAATTGACAGTTTTCTACTTTAGCTTTGAGAGAGATGGCTAGCACATCCGACTAGGAATGTGGCAAATGAGATCTGAAGTAACTAGGAGAGGGGCATTATGGGTAGGTCTTATCTGAGAGTTTTTGGCTGGCACGATCTTGGAAACGGCCGTATCGGTTCCAAGGACAGAACCGAGGTCCTAATGGTAATGAATGAACAAAGATTTACAACATCAGATTGTATGTTATGCCATAGCTGGGAGAATAGAATCTTCACTGCAGCTATTTGTTTATTTTCAAAGTCTGATATGAGAGAGTAGAATTCTCATAGCAGTTTCATGTTACCTTTTAAAAAAATTGCTATAAAAGCAGGCTCTGAGTCACTTGTTCAGATTGCTTCCAGAGCTGTTCAGCAGTAGAAATCCATTTGTTTCCAGAGTAGTTTTTCCAGTTGCTGAGGACAGACAACAACCTGGAGTGTGAACATAATTCCTCATCTTGCCTTGCAAAAGTCAGAGTATAATCTTGCCTTGCTGAGTTATTTAGATTAGATAGGGACAGTTAATCTTCAGATAGTCAGGAAACTGCAGCTAGTTAGTTAGAGGTTTTCTAAAATCAGTGTGACCTGACATCTGTTCTACAGTGTTATTGTTCATATTTCCTGTGTGTGAACCTCTGTTGTTATTTGGTATCTATATGTTTTAAATTCTTTTTATTTATTATTAAATGTTTTAGTACACCTCATTGTGGCTGATTATTTAGTGAATATTTTTAATAACTTGAGAGTGTTTATGCTTAATGTGATAATACCAGGGCCACTCCAGAAAAGCCTTACTGCTTTGGATACATGCTACGTTTTGTTTCAGTATTTTACCCAATATAATTGAACACCTCTTTTGAAGGGTATTGTGATATTTGACTGGTGGCAGCCATTACCTTGTAATTTGGGAAAAGAAACAGCAGGTAAATCTGTAACAGTCTTTCCCAGGATTGTATGTATGTGTGAATATCAGACATTTAAGAGTGTGTCAGATACCTAGAACTGGGGCAGTGTTCTGCATGGGTTAGTGTGGAGACACATTTGGGGACTTGGAGTGAAGCATATAGTCTAGTCCCAGGTTTTGGAACATGTTCCCGGTGTACTCAGAGTAAATTATTTATTTCTATCCATGCTTTTAGTGACACTACCTTACCAGGGACAGTGGTGAGGACTGAGACTCCTAAGTTACTGCCCCAGGGTAAAGAGGGCTAATCACAAATTGTGGTAGCAGTTTGGGATTTAAATTGAGCTTTACTAGCTTGTGAGTAGTTGTCACTGAGTTGTGCACTCTTGACAGCCACAAGGTAAACATAGTTTCATTGTCACAACAGTTTTATTCATTTTTATTTAGTTTAGTAAGGGACAACAGACAAACATGTCAGCAGAGGATTATAGCAAGCTGACCAGGAACCAGTTGGCAAAGCCCAAAGACTGGTGCATGCCAACCTGACTAAGGAAGCAATGATCTCAGCCTTAGTCAAAGCCACAGAGCAAGCTAGCAGCTCGGAGGATATCCAGTTTGGCATGGGGATAAGCAAACCTTTGAGACAAGACAGTTCACCTTTTCCTCAGGGGACTTAAAAATCCATCTGGAGTTAAAGAGACTTGAACTGGAGGCTGAATAGGTGCAGCATCAGTATGAACTGCAGTCATGACTCTCAACCTCTTAGTGAAAGCCATCTGGACATACAACTTTCAACACACCATACCCTGTCTTGTCTTGGTATGGACAGATCGGGGGTAGGTACCTTAATCACCTTTTGCCACAGTCCCTTTCTACCCTATAAATCAGATACCTCCCCTCCTCAGGGCTTAGCAGCTACCTGGAGAAGCAGTTTTAGGAGTATTTTGGTTGTGGTTTGTATCTGATGGTATCTATCTGTTCATGGTTGTGTTTTGGTACCCTTGTGCAGGTCTCCTTTCCAGGGCAAGGAATATTAGAAGTGGCAGCTGTCTCCCTTTATGTACCACTGTCATTCTGATGCCTGAATGGGAGGGCATCTACCTTGCCAAGAAAGAGATTAAAGCTCTCTGAAAATCAGACTGGCTGTTGGACTTCCATAGACAGATATTCCAAGAGTTTGCTGTAACAATGGATAATCTCAAACATAAAACCTTTTTGTTAAGTTCCTAATACAGCTGCACTATCCATTATCCAAGCCCATCAACCTCAGCATACTCTTCCTCCTAATTATCAGTGGTGACTCCTAGTGGAGTGGATACTGCCAGCAGTGTAAAACGCCTGGTTTCCTGAAGCTAACTCAAGCTGGAGAAGATGTGGAGGTGCATTGTGGGAGCAGTGGTACGAGTTTGGGCTGGGAAAAATCTAAAAGTGCCAAGTGATTGCTGCCTGCAGTGACTAGTTCTGTAGTTGAAGTGGCTTGACATGAATCATTAAGATGTACAGTTACGGTTGATGAACCTAACTTCCTTTTGTCATGCTCTCACTGTATAATTTAAAGATAACTGTTTCCTGTAATAAAAATACTCTTAAATAAATCATCTACTCATGTCTGTTGGCTACAAACTTTACATAGGAAAACAGGCTCTCTTTACCTTGAGTTCAGGGGGACAGAGATAATAAACCCAGAGGTCCTCCAAACAAGAGCGTGCTTTCCCTTACCTGTTCAGTACCTGTAGAAATTCATAAACTAAACCAATCACTGCAAACAAGAATGGAACAATGATTAATAGAAACTTTTAATAAATATTCCTGGCTCCTCGGCAAAGCATTCGAGGGAAAATAAAAACAGACGGCAAAAATTAAGATATGTACCCAGTGTAATTAGAGAATAGACAAGTATCTATTTAGATACTTGGCTCAAGTCATGGTTAAGGCCATATGGTCTTTAAGTCCCAACACTTTATTATTATTTTATTATTATGTGTGTGGAAGGTTGTCCTTAAACCTGAGTGACTATCTGTAAACTTATTACCCAAACTTTTACCTTTCTCATATGAAATCTGTTGTCTTTACCAAATGTTCTGCTTTATCAATGTCATTCTACAAAAACTTCCAGTATTGTAAATAACTTTTAACGGTTTGACTTGAAAGAATGTTATACTCCATAGCAAACTAATTAAATAAAGAAATCCCTTTTATTTTTATTATTGGGACTGTTAATGGAATATGTATGAATCCTCTCATTACCAGCTTTTTGTTCTCACATTGTCCTTCATAATGTGTTTTCATCAGTTTGTTTTGTAAATAACATTTTTTGATAAACATATTAATAAGATGATGAGATTCATGCAAAAAAAAAATCCTTTCTCTCAGGATACAATCTTCTAAATCTCAACATTTTACTATGAGGGTTGGTGTAATGGTTAAGGTGCTTACTTCATAGATGCAAGTGCAGGGTTTGATTTTCACATTTGGAACGGAAACTGGCTAGACTATTTAAAAGACTTGTTTAGTAATTAGCTGTGAACATATGAATTTAAGGAACAGGAAGAATAAAAATTTTGGTTGGCAGTTGGTATGATGCTTAAGTTGTTTGACTCAAACACGGTACAGGGTTTAATTCTCACCTTTGGGAGGGAAATTGGCTAGGCTTTGAAGGCCTCATTAAGGGAGCTAGCCAAGTAATTAGCTATGAACCTATGAATAGTGCTCTTATAAACTTAGAAAGTTGCCAGAATAACAGGGTTTGCCTTAACATGTATTTTAAGGAGGATTTGAAGTCTGAAACTCAACTGTATGCCATAATTTAGTGACGTCAATCCTCAGACAAGCCCAGTGATTTTCTAGAAAACCACAAATTTTATGAAGAAATAGACTGAAAATATGAGATAAAAATCTGGACAGTTGAGAGGTATGACTGCAATGTTTGGAGGTTTAGAAGAGGGAGAAGCAACGTCAGCGTGAACTGGAGACCAAGTTTTTGGAGATGTAAGCTGAAAAAAATGAGAGGCATAGACAGCATGAAAAGGAGCTTCTAATTCTCTGACAGCCTCATGGAGGTAATAGGGAAGGGAATGACTGAACCCCAGAAGCCAAAAAAGCCAGAGAGAGATGACTGTGATAGTTTAATTTATATATTTGGGAATGTAAACAATATAATGTTGACCAAGGGCTCTGACTACCGTTCCTGACCCCCTTACTCCATGGTAGAGCTGTTAATGCAATTGATAAACCATCTGATATTGATTGCTTGAATTACAATAGTGTAAAACAACGTTTACTTGATTGTTTTAAATGAACCCCTGAAATGTACAGAAAAAAATTCATAAACATAGACAGAAGGCAGATGAAAGTGTATGTGATTACATTGCTGATTTAAGTACTTACTTTCACAGGTGGGTGAGTGGGTGTCAGATCATCACTTCTGAAGAATTGGCAAACCATTTGGTGAGGGAACAAGCTCTCAGCACTTTGCCTGAGGATATGAGGATCTGGTTGGCAGACTGAGAGTTTAACTCTGCAAATAAGTTGGGGAGAAAATGGGATCTCTAGTTAGCAAGCAGGGCACCACTGCATAAGAAAGTGATACCCAGTGGTGCACATGAACAAAAGGGAACCTATAGTGTTTAACCTAAACCATTCAAACAGAGTTCACCAGTAACAGGGGGAGCCACTATTTCAAGCACGTGGTCAGGATCAGGGATTAGATGTTTCAAATGTAATCAGAGGGCCATGTAGCATACAAATGTCCATTGAAGCAAGGGGAGAAACAAAAGATGAGGGAGCCAGCAAGTGGGAATGACAGAATGCCAGTGGTAAGTTGTCTGGAGAAAACAGAGGTGCCAAACGGTCACCAAAAATTGTGTTCTATCTTTGTGGATGGAAGACAGGCCACTGCTAGAGAGATACAACTTCTGATATAACCATAGTGAGGCCTGCAGTGGTTAAGGAGGATCAGTAGTTGCATGGGCAATCCACACCAGTCAGAGCTTTGGGTGGGATCCCATTCCAAATAACTTTGGCCAGGGTTCATCTTGATTGGGAGGATGGAAAAGGGAACAAGCAGGCAGGTGTGTTTGAGGATATCTCTGCAGATGTCTTAATAGGGAATGATTTTGATAATATAGTGCCTTATATGCATGCAGTTACACACAGTGAAGCTTGGAGACAGGCATGTAGGGCTGGTAGCCTGGGGGAGACCGAGACAGATCCTATGCTTGAAGCTGAAGCTGGTGATGTAGTTACTTCAGGCAGGGAGCCACCTTGCAGCAGTGAGCATGAAGGTGAAACACAGCTGCTGGTAGGTACTGGTATTCCCATGGACATGGTGACTGCAAGGATAGAGGTGAGTGGTAGTATCCAGGCTGACAGTGAGGTACCACTGTCAGAAGATACTAGACTTCCCGTGGAAGGGAAGCTGGGAGAGATTGCAAAGATAGAGTTGAGACAGGCTCAGCTTTCGTATCCTACTTTACGAGGCTTGAGAGAGGTAGCTAAGGAGGCACCTGATGCTCAATGAAAAAGGGAGTCTTTATACTGGAACAAAGAGTTACAGTACAGAGAGTGGACCCCTGAGACAGGGCTAGAGGGTGAAGTAATACAGCAGTTGGAAGTCCCCAGAGCCTACCATCTGGCACTTCTAGTCATAGGCCCATGACATTCCTTTTGCAGGCCATATGAGCATAAAGCATACTAAGAGACACATTTTACAAAAGTTTTATTGGCCTGGGATTGCAAAGGATGTTACAGGGTACTGCAGGATCTGTAAGCAGTGTCAAAAGTAGACAAGGCAGGGGACAAAGTCAAGGCTCTGTTGATGCTTTGCCTGTGATTGAAGAAATGTTTCAGAGGGTAGCTATGGATATCACGGGGCCTCTGAGTACTCCCAAGTTCTACAGGGAAGGAGTATATCCTTAGGGTAGATTATGCTACTAGATACCGTGAGGCAGTGGCTTGGTCCTCAATTGAGGCAGAGAAAGTGGCAAATGCTTTGTTAGAAATGTTCAGCAAGGTAGGTTTTCTGAGGGAGATACTGGGTGACCAAGGTGCCAACATTATGTCAGACCTGCTGGCTTGTCTGTGGAAGCATTGTGAGTGAAGCATCTAAAAACCACCCCCTACCATCCACAGACTAATTGTCTTGTGGAAAGGTTAAATTCCACCGTAACTGCTACAAACAAATGCAATCTGAGGGCCATGCTGCTAAATGCTAGAAGTCTAAATCTCAAGACTGGTAGCCCAGCAAAATGCATCCAAGATACTTCAGGTACAATTAACACCGGGTAAGACAGCAATACAAGTCATAGCTTGCTACAGAACCCCAACCATGTCCCTTTACTCTCACTCCAACTTCCTAAGCACCCTGGAATCTGTCAAGGTCCAGCCTAATACTTTCATACCGGGTGACTTCAACTACCTTTCCATCAACTGGGAAAACTATTCTAGTACCAATGTACAGGCCCAACGCTTCCTAGAATTTATCAGTTCCAATGACCTATACCAGCTCATTCTGACCCCCACTGGAGGAAGCAACATCCTCGAACTGGTTATCATCAACATGGGAGACCGTTGCTCCACACCTGTAGTCAACTCCTCCCTAGTTAAATCCGACCACAAACTGATCACCATGGAAATCTCCATCTCACCCACACACCCCACTAAGGTGACCACCCTGAACAAATTCTCCAAAGCTGACTTTGGTCTCCTAAAAACAGAGGTGGCTAACTTCTCGGCACCCATGCCAATGGAAAATAGCTGTATGACTGCTGAATCATACACCAATGCACTGTACGAGCACGTACACAAATGCATGGATCTCGCCATACCAAATAGAACCAAGACACTCTCCTCCAAAAAAGAGAAGCCAATCTGGTGGTCCCCAGCCATCAGTAAACTCTACAACAGAAAGTAGAATCTGTTGCAGAAAAAAATGAAGTCACAAGACTGGAAAAACTCCCTTACCAGACTCAAAAAAAATTTAAGATCCCTTATCAAATCCTCTAAAGCCAGCTATGAAGGCATAATTGCAGCTGACACCAAAAACAACCACAAATCCATTTATAGTTATATCAAGAGCCTCCAAGGCAATACCTAGATGTGTTCCAAGGTATTGCACAATGGTATCTCCTATACCAAGCCAAGAGATATAGCCAGCATAAAGGCCGACAGATTCAGTGCCAACTTTACCCCTCTCCCCCCCCAAAAGCCCTATTACAATACCAGAAGAAAGCCTGGTACCCACTATTTCTGTAGCACAGGTAAAAGCTGCATTGTCCAAAGCCAAGAATACTGCATGCATGGGACCTGATAATATCTCTAGCTGCGTCCTACATGAACTACAAAACAAACTGGCACCACACCTGTGTGCCCTGTTCAATTACAGCCTTACCTCAGGCTTTGTACCTAATGAATGGCACACTGTTACAGTCATTCCTCTCCACAAAGGGGGAACAACTGCAGACCCTGGGAACTACTGCCCCATTAGCCTGACAAATCTGGTATGCAAAGCTATGGAGCGCATCATCATGGACCTGCTCAACAAAGATATAGGCAATCTCCAAACTCTTGACCCCCACACAGTTTGGCTTCATCAAGGGGAGAGCCTGCCTGCTGAACCTGGTTGACTTCTTCGAGGCAGTCACCAAGGCTGTGGATGAGGGTAAGGCGGTGCATATAGCCTACCTCGACCTGGCCAAAGCCTTTGATACCATTCTCCACTCAGGCATTACTGATAAACTCACCAAACTAGGCATCAATCCTGATATCACTATGTGGGTTGCAAATCGGCTCACAGACAGGACCCACAGAGTGAAAGTAGTGGACTCCAGACTGTTGACCAGTCATGAGTGGAGTCCCACAAGACTTGGTCCTGGACCCTCTCCTGTTTGGCATCTACTTGTCAGATGTCCAGGCCCCACAGAGGGACTCTGGCTGACCAAGTTCACTGATGACTTTAAGCTAGGAGTCATTATCAACTCTCCAAGTGATGCAGACATCCTACAAAACGGCCCTCTGAGACCAATGACTGGTGTTGGAACCATGGCTTTAAGCTTAACGCCAAAAAATGCATTATCATTCCCTTTGGAAAAAACTCAGCTCCCATGAATTACCACGTCAACGGGAGCCCACTAAACACTGAAGGGGGCATAAGATCTGGGCACACAGGTCAACAGCCACCTCACCTTCGACCACCGTGTTGCCACTGTGGTCAGAAAGGCCTTCTATGTGGCACATCTTACAACCAAAGAGTTTGCATCCAGAAAGAATGAGGTCATCATCTGTCTCTACTCATCCCTTATTAGACCAGTCATCGAATATAATGCCCTGTTTGGCATGTACCTGACCAGACACCTACAACAACTGGAGAGGCCACAAAAGTACATAACAAAAAGGATCCTAGGCTTTAAACGCATGCCTTACATGGACAGACTCAAAAAACTTCAGCTGTTCTCAGTCTCTTATCATCTACTCGGAGGTGATCTGCTGCTTGACTTACAAAGCCATGTCCAACTCAGCCCTACTTGAAATATTACACCTAAAAAAATCCTAGTCCCCCCTTGCCACATGCTCCAGAGACCACAACCTCACTACCACAATCAACAGAACATGCTGGAGGGACAGGTTCATCTCCCAAAGACTGCCCCTACTCTGGAATAAGCTTCCCATTCATGTCAAGCAGAGCACCTCAATAGCCCTCTTCAAGAGAAATCTTGACAAGTGGATGGGTAAGAGAAAGTTCAACCTAGGGATCACTCCAGCTGCCCTACTTGGTAGAGGCACTGTGAACTAATATCGGGTGGCACGGTGTTAGGGGAAATTTTTTTTGAGCTAGGCTTGTAAAGGCTCCAGGGCCATTAGCCTAGCGCACACCTATGAACCTATGAAAGACTATGCTACAGGCATTTGCAGACCAGTTTAAAAGGGACTGGGACAAATATTTACCACATTTACTATTTGCATACAGAGAGGTACCTCAGGAATCTACAAGCTTTTCACCCTTTGAGTTAATGTATGGGCATAGGGTGAGGGGGGCTTTAGATTTGATTCATGATGAGTGAGAGGGTGAGTGTGAATCCCACAAGGAGTCTGTTGTGACATATGTCCTAAACTTCAGGACAAGGCATAGGGAGCGCTTGGGTTTGGCTCAGGAGAACCTGGCAGTAGCCCAACAGCAGGAAAAAGGTCTGGTATGATAGGGATGCTCGAGCCTGAGAGTATGCTGTGGGACAGCAGGTGATGGTGCTTATTCTTGTCTGACACAATAAGCTGCCGGCAGCTTGGGAGGGACCCTTCGAAGTGGTAAAGAGAGTCAATAATGTCAATTACATGGTAAACCTGTTAGGCAGGTGGCAAAGGGACAAATTGTACTATGTTGACATAATGAAGCCTCAGCATGTCAGGGAGGTTCTGGGTAGACTGCAAAGGGCAGGGTTGACCATTAAGCCTAGTAAGTGTCAGGTGGGTATGACAGAAGTCTCCTACCTAGGACATAGAGTAGGGAATGGTAAGATTAGGCCAGAACCTGCCACCAAAAAGCAGGTGAGAGCATTCCTAGGGACAGCAAGGTAGTATAGAAAATTTGTGCCCAACTGTAGTACAATAGACTTACCCCTTACTGACCTAACAAGGAAAAACAAGCCAGATAGGGTAGTGTGGATCCTAGCCTGTGAGCAGGCATTCCAGAAGATTAAAGGAGCTTTGGGAAGACTCCCCCCTGTATTAGCCAGTATGGATTATAGCAATGCCGATGGATTCTCAAGACAAGGTATAGGTTAATGTGTTCTCAGACAGCCCTATTTTTCTTGAGCAACAATTTTCCAGGGTCACTTGAAAATATAGCCCGAGTCTTCCAAGGGGGGAGAAATATGAGGATATTGGATATTATCATCTATGCTGGTATGACTGGCTGAGGTTTTGTGGATAATGATTGTAAGTTGCCCTGTGTTGCATGTGTCAGCAGGACTAGCTGATTTGTGCAGGATGTTTGAATGTCAAAAAGTGTTCTGGCTGACTAAATGTACATTTTTAAGAGAATTCTGAATGTATGTTATGCCAGAGTCAGCTGACCTAGATGTGATGTCATTGTGTGCCAAAGCTGGGAGAAGAGAATCTTCACTGCAGCTATTGGTTTACTTTTCAAAGTCTAATATGAGAGAGTGGAATTCTCATAGCAGCTTTTGTTACTTTTAAAACATCTGCTATAAAGCAGGTTCTGAGTCAGTTGTTCAATTTGTTTCCCAAGCTGTTCAGCAGTAGTAGTTCATTTGTTTCCAGAGTAGTCATTCCAGTTGCTGAGGACAGACAACAGTCTGGAGTGTGGACATAATTCCTCATTTTGCCTTACAGAAGTAAGAGTATACTCTTGCCTTGCTGAGTTATTTAGAATAAATAGGGGCAGTTAATCTTCAGATAGGCAGGGAACTACAGCTAGTTAGTTAATGGTTTTCTAAAATTTGTGTGAAATCTATCCTACAGTGTTGTTGTCATATTTCCTGTGTGTGAAACTCTGTTGTTTATTGAAATCAGTTATTCAATATCTAGATGTTTTAAATTATTTTTATTTATTATTAAATGTTTTACTACCTGTCATTGTTGCTGGTTATTTAGTGAATATTTTTAATAAACTTGAGAGTGTTTATGCTTATTGTGATAATACCAGGGCCACTCCAAAAAGCCATACTGCTTTGGATGCATGCTGCCATTTGGTTCAGTATCTATTTTACCCAATATAATTGAACACCCCCTTTGAAGGATATTGTGATATCTGACTGGTGTCAGACGTTGCCTTGTAATTTGAGCAAGGAAACACAGTAGGTAAATCTGTGTTGGTCTTTCCCAAGAGTGTGTGTATGTGTGAATCTCAGACATTTAAGAGTGAGTGTGTCAGATACCTAGAACTGGGACACAGTGTGCTGCAGTGGTTAGTGTGGAGACTCATTTGGGGGACCTGGAGTGAAGCATATAGTCTGGTCCAAGGTTTTGGAACCTGTTCCCGGTGTACTCTTAGTGTAAATTGTGTATTTCTATCCCTGCTTTTAGTGACACTCCCTTACTGGAGACGGTGTTGAGGATTCATACTCCTTAGTTACTGCCTCAGAGTAAAGAGTTCCAGGGCTACAGGTTGGCTAGGATCACCATGAAAATGGAACCCTTCCCTAAAAACCTAAATGATCTTGAAAATTATTTTTTGGTGAGGGGATATGAAAGCAATATGTTAAGAAGCATTTTGGAACCTATTATTGAACTAAAAACTACAAATGCACCAGCACTTAACAGTCCTTACAGGAGGGTGTTAAAGAAATCTATGGACAACAAACCTAAAGACAGTTGTATCTTGGCTTTTACAGTTGACTGTCACAGCATCATTAATATTATTAGAGAGATTGGGCCATAATTACTGAAAGATCATATTTAATGGACATCCTTGGAGAAGCCCCTTATTTTGTGTATAGGAAAGACAGAAACATCAGGAGTTGGGGTGACTGTAGTCCCAGCCCACAGGATACATGCACCAATAAGTGTGGAGCTGACTTTCTTTTGTCAGCACATACAATAGGCAGACATGTTTCTCTGCCCTTATTTAAAGAAACTGATTGAAACTAATACAGGAGGTGACCATAACTCAGTGCAGGTGATTTACAGGGTGAGCTGCAATGATTGTGAAGCATTTTATGTGGGGGAAATGCTCAACAGACTTAAAAGAAGGATTTCTGTCCATCTTTCCAAAATTAGGGCTAAGTACAAGAATAATGCACTGGCTCAGCACCTACAGCTTCACAAAAGAGACATTGGCTTTAAATTTCAAATTACTGACCATGTGAACCTTTTGGAACTGGAAAGAGATCTCTAATCTTTTAGAAAAAATGTAAACTACTGTAGCAGCTGAAACTGAACTCCTTTAGAAGACCGACGCTAAATTATTACTGCTCCATAAAAAGCATACTATAACTCAGAAAACTGCCGCACTGTTTTAAAAGACTATTAAAAGACTGATATGGGACTGATTAATGATTACATTACTGTCTAATATTGTTAAAAACAAATATCAAACACTGTAAATATTCTAAAACTGACATTGGTGCTGTTTTCTGACTGGTGTGTGTATATATATATATATATATATATATATATATATATATAGTATTTATTTTTATTTTTCAGCATAGTTTTTATCTGTTAAGCATTCTCACATTTTTAACTGTTTTTTAACATTCTTTGCTAATTTATTAGGAATATTTAATGTTACTTTATATGTTGGATAATTGCATTCTTAATAATTTTTGGTTATTTTGTTAGCTTCATACAATTTAAGAGATAGTTTGCTAAGTGTCTTATAGACAAGCTGCCTTATATTCTGACTGGGATTAAGTGGTTTGATGGTTCTATTTTTTATTTTGGTAAACCTTGGATGTTATGTGGTCCTGTCTCGCCTACATTCTTTACTCACGGGTTTGGAGCCGAGAATCGGCTCCGACTCGGCCAACTTATTTCTCTAGCACAAAGTCTCTAATTGGCTGGGCTAACCCGGTATCCCAAGATGCACCTCACCCTAGCCCCAGATCTCATTTACCGCTCGTAGAGTTAGGACATGGTCTCGCTTGGCTGCGGCTAAGTACCCTTTTTCAAAACTTTTCATAAGTCTTTAGCAGTCTGTTTCTCGTAAAAAGCTATTTTAATAGCTAGTTTTTCATTGTGAGTGTACTGTGTAAGCGAGTAGTGTTTTTTTTTTTGTGGTATCCCTCTGTTTTGGCGGGCTAGGCCCGTTTAAATTAGAGGACCTAGTCCTCTCCTGTGTTGTTTTTGTGTAAACTTGTGTTTTGTTTGGTCGGTAGTTAGATTTCCTTGCTGCACCAAAGAAACGTTTAAATTAGAGTTTCCCTGGTTGTTCATAGTTTGGTTTTTTCCCGCCTTCCTCTTGTGTCTGTCATTGTCGGTTGAGTGGGTGCTGTGAACTACTATGTCTAAAGAGCAGAAAGAGCATAAACCCTCTGGGTTTAAAAAATGCTCAAAATGTGGCTACAAGATGTCCATTACAGATGGGCATTCTATCTGCAAGAGTCCTGCAGTTTTTGCCACGCTTTCAGCCCGAGGGTACTGCAGGAAAGAAAAAAAAAGTTGATTTTGAAGGGCCTGGTTAAGCCTTCTTTTGAGGAGTCCTTAGACTCTTCTTCTAGTACTAAGTCTAAGATTTCCAAGGCCAAGAAAAGATCTCCGGCTCCATCTGTCTCATTGGAGCCCCCGGAGAAGGTTTTGAAAGTGAATACTGCCTCCTCGGCTCCCTTGTCCTCGGGGCTGCAGTAGAAATCTGTTGTACTGGAGTCGACCTCAGCCCCGATATTATTGGAGCCTATTCGAGCCAGTCACCCAGTGTTAGGCCTGAGTCTCTGGGTAGGAGATCCCGATCTCCTTCTATTTCCTCCACATCCTGTAGGCTGTCTGATTTGGATGTGGATAGGGTGGTCCAGAGGCTCCTGCAGTCGCCGGTGTTAGCAAAATTGTTCTCGGCTCCGACCCAGTCGGCTTCGGAGCCATTCCCTATTCTTGTACTGATGATTCCTCCTCCGAGCACCCATGTGTTGTCGGAGCTGGAGTGCTCCATGTTGAGTGATGTTCTTGTGTCGGCTCCAATACCCCTTGCGAGTTTATCGGAGTCACCGTCATCTCCAACCATGTTGGTTCCGTCCTCTGGTTTTGGTACTCGGGTTTCCTCAGTCAGACCCGAGGGGGATACCTCAGGACTCTTGTCGGTTCTGAGCCTCCCTCTCGGTGCATCGGCTCAGGGAACCCCGACTCCGGTTGTGGTCTCGGAGAAGGGTCGGTCCTCGGATTCGGGGGGACCTGCCTTCAAAGCCATGAGGAGCGCACTGGCCAGATCGTCAGTTACATCACCCGGATCGGTCACTCCTTCCCACTACACCCCGGCTAGAGCCTCTGATGCCCCCCTATCTGTAGATGGTGGAGCCCGAAGGTCTGAGGATACCCCCATGAGCGGTCCCCAACTTTCTGAGGGCCCCTCAGTGTAGGTGCCTGAGGAGCCCCCTAGAAAGAAGTTGTGCAAGAGGAAGCACATAGACTCCCAGGATGAGTCCCCTCACTTCCGATACCAACCTCGAGGAGTCAGAGGGGTCCCCTAAGTCATCCTCCGATGATGTCTCTTTCTCTGACATCCTGGAGATCTTGTGGCAGAGAGGCAACTGGCCATCCAAGACCCCCTCTGAGGAGGAGTCTGTATTCCTCAAGGCCTTCGGAGCTCAACCCTCTGCCTCCTGGGTGTCTCCACCCTTCGATGAACTCCTGGATTTGATTTGTCGAAGGTTGTGGGAGACCCCTGATTCCGTGGAACCGGTGCCCAGACGTCCAAATAAGTTTCTTTCTGCTCCCCCAGGGAAAGAGTTCCTGACCAAAGGGGTTTCCATAAATTCCTTGTTGGTGGCGGCAGCCACTCAGCAGGAAGTTGCAGAGGCTTCTTCTTCTGTCCATCCTCCTAACAAGGAGTCCAGGAGTATGGACCGGTATGGGAAGCATACCCTGTCTTCAGCGACCTTTACTTTGCGGTCGCTGAATTATCTTTGTCATTTTACTCGGCTCCAGAGAGATCTCCTTAAGGAGCTAGGAGACACTCTGATGGGTAACATGCCTGAGGTGGTAGCGCAGACTGTTAACGCCCGGTTGTCTACCCTTGGTTCCATTGTCAACTCGTCCATGAGCCTCTTATCCTATGCAGCCGAAGGGGCGAGTAGGGCAGCTAGCTCAGGTGTAGCTCTCAGAAGGCAAGCCTGGATGCGCCTGTGTCATTTCGCAGAGGCCTTTAAGTCTTCCTTCAGTGACGCCCCCTTTGATGGGTCCTCACTCTTCAGAACCAAAGTGAAAGACACCCTCACCAGATGCGAACAGGAGGGGAAGACCCTATCTGCCATAGGGGCCTGTTTCTCTCTTCCTTCTAGGCCTTACCCCAAGGCTCAGAGAGGAGGGAAAATATGGTTCAAGAAGTCACAGAAGTCTTTCCCTGCCGCTCAAGGTGAGTCCCCCTCCAGAGGCAGAGGAGGGGGAAATTATTCTGGAAGATGCCGTCCTAGAGGAAGAGGAGGCCCCTGCAACTTGGGAGACCGGGATTCCTTTCGCGGGTCTTCCTTTCAGCGTTCCTGAGGTGTTGCCTGACTGTGCTGTTCCGGAGTCAGTCGGGGGCCAAATTTCGTTGCATCTGGTAGCCTGGGAAAGCATCACCCAGGATCGTTGGGTGCTTCGAATAGTTACCGGAGGTTACACTATCCCTTTCAAAAGAATCCCGGACGTTCCACCCAGTCAACGGGATCAAGCAGCACTAGAAGTTTCAAAGCTGCTAGAAAAAGGAGTCATCCAACCAGTCCCCTCAGACCATATCGGATCAGGAACGGATAAGAGTGCTGCAGTCTCAGATTCACGCATTGTTGCCCCTCAAGAGAGTTCAGGCCAGGTTAGTTCTCCAGCTGCTGGGATCCATGGCTGCCACCATCATGCTGGTGCCTCTAGCCAGGTTACACATGCAGATCCTACAGTGGCTCCTTTCTGCTTAATGGTCCTTTCAGAAACTTCCTCTTTCCCACTTGATACTTCTCACGGAACGGTGAAAACAGGGCCTCTGCTGGTGGCTATGTTCCACCAATCTGGACAAGGGGAGGAGCTTGATTCCTATGTCTCCAGTGGCCACTGTGACCACGGACGCCTCCCAGATGGGGTGGGAGGGCATTATCTTGGCAGGACGGTCCAAGGCACATGGCAAGATCACGAGGTACACCTGCACATCAGTGTTCTAGAGACGAGAGCGGTGTTACTAGCGTTGCGGGCACTCCAAAGCTCTCTTCCACTGGGAACAATTGCAGTTCACTTGGACAGCATGTCCGTGGTGTGGTACCTGAACAAGCAGGGGGGAACCAAGTCTTATCCCCTCTGCAGAGAGGCCATGCGAGTGTGGCATTGGGCAGTGTCTTCCCAATGGTTTTTAGTGGCAACGCACATTCCGGGAAAGGCCAACGTGATAGCGGACAGGCTGAGCAGAGCTATTCTGATGCTTTATGAGTGGTCCCTGAACAATTGAGTGGCGGTTCAAATTTTCAACAGGTGGGGTCAGCCTTGCTGTGATCTCTTCGCCAGCCCTCTCAATGCCAAATGCAGCAAGTACTTCACACTGATCCCCCCACAGGGGGAGTCCCCCAGGGATGCTCTAGTCCATGATTGGCCCTCCGGTCTGATCTATGCTTTCCCTCCCTTTCCTCTGTTACCAAGAGTGATTCAGAAAGCCATATCCTTGGGAAGCAGGATGATTCTAATTGCTCCACACTGGCCTCGACAAGTATGGTTCCCTTTTCTTCAGCAGTACGCAGTGGACGGTCCTTGGACCCTGGACCCAGTGCCAGACCTACTGATTCACATGTCAGGACAGCTCCATCCCTCCCTGTGAACCCTCAGGTTGACAGCCTGGCTGCTCCACTTCCATCAATAGTTAGACAACATTCCTTTTCACCTGAGGTGGTACACATCTTGTCTTCGTCTCATAAGACTTCCACCAGAAGAATTTATTCCAGCAAATGGAAGAGATTCTCCATTTGGACTCAGGCCCAAGGTTTGGACCCCTTCACAGCCCCAATTCCGTCGGTCTTAGATTTTTTAGCCATGCTTTTCCGACAGGGCTCCGCGCCTGCTACCATTAAGGTGTAGCTGGCTGCAATTTCCAATTTTCATACATCTTACGAGCCTTCTCTTATGGGCCATAAACTTTGTAAGGCCTTCTTGAAAGGCGCCTGGTTACTTTGCCCTCCTGTTTCAGAACCTGTCATGCCATGGGATCTAAACCTTGTGTTACAAGCCATCACTTCATCACTCTTTGAACCGGCTGCCACCTGTGAATTAAAATTTCTATCTTGGAAGACGGCTTGCCTAATAGCCATTACATCAGCCAGAAGAGTATCAGAGATTCAAGCTTTGTCCATTAAACCGCCATATTTGACCTTTCATAAGGACAGAGTTTCCCTGAGACTTAACCCGTCCTTCCTTCCGAAGGTGTCATCCACCGTTAATCTTCATCAGTCTATTGAGTTACCAGTGTTCTTTCCAAACTTTTCCAATAAAGCAGAGTTTAGATTTCACCAGTTGGATGTGCACAGACAACTAAGATTCTACTTACACAGGACTAAGCATATTAGGAAGTCTGATCAACTGTTTGTGTCCTTCTCAGAAAACAGAACAGGTTGTCCTATTTCCAAGAGCACAATTTCTAAATGGATCAAAGATTGTATTTCCTTTATCTATTCGTCAGCAGGCAGAAATTTACCCTTTCCCGCCAAAGCTCATTCTACCAGGGCAATGTCTACATCAATAGCTTAACATGCCAGGCTTTCATTGGATGATATTTGTGCTGCGGCCACCTGGGCCTCTCCGCACACCTTTATTACTCATTACAAGTTGGACGTGGCTTCTAGGGGCCGGGCTTCCTTTGGTTCTACGGTTCTCAGGAGTATTTTCCTATGAGCCACCCAGGATAGAGGTGCTGGGGACGCTGTCCCGTGAGTAAAGAATGTAGGCGAGATAGGACCACATAACATTAGATAGTTATGTACTCACCATAACGATCGATGTATGTGGTCCATCTCGCCTCACATTCTTATGTACCCTCCCACCTGCCCACTTCCTGTAGGATTTGGAGGAAAATTGGCTCTGAGAACCCTTCAGTGTCAGTTGTTTTTTCTTTCCTTTCTGGCTGGAGCTCCTTCCAGTGGCGGTTGTGTGTGGGGTGTGACTGGAATGGCTGCAAACTAGATCTGGGGCTAGGGCAAGGTGCATCTTGGGATACCGGGTTAGCCCAGCCAATTAGAGACTTCGTGCTAGAGAAATAAGTTGGCCAAGTCGGAGCCGAGAACCCGTGAGTAATGAATGTGAGGCGAGATGGACCACATACATCAATCGTTATGGTGAGTACATAACTACCTGTTATAATATTTAAATCTATGTAACATATTATATACACAAGCCACATTCTTTTTCCATCAGCCCTTGTAGTTTCACAGGTTTTGTTTTCAAACGGGGCAACTAGTTACATTCTTTCACTTACAAACAAGATGATTAGTTGTATCATTTCACTTTAGAACCAGTTGTGTGGGCCTGTTAATGCTAGGTGCATTTGTGCAGGTTTAACTTCATGACAGTTTTAATTAATTAATTGATTAATTAAGCAAGCATAACTTTGTTCTGCGCATACTTGTAAGTGTAAAAAAGCACATGGTTCAGCTGATTTAAGTCAATATGGTATATTTCTGATGGCTCCACTTATAAGGGTACATATGTTTTTCAAACAAGACACTTCTCTTCAGTGCACTTTTACACATTCAAACTGTTTTTCTTAGTTAGATGCCACATTTTAACAGAACCCCAATGGCATTTGCGCTTTATTTATAACATTTATCATTGTATTTCCACCTTAGCAATTATAGTTTTTGTTTTTTATCCAACTTAGGTTTTTATTTGTAGATTTATACATGTTCCTTCATTTTATAATGTGTTATTGACACACAAACCTGACAAAGCATTTATTTGATACAAAATCAATCTTTGTTAAAAGTTGTTTAGTTTATATTTATTAATATTTATGGTGATAGATGTCTAGTGGTAGAATTTTTTGTTACTTAGCTAGCTAATTATTTTGTTAGTTTCTTAATTAATATAGTTTCACTTATTTGGTTAGCCTGTATAAATTGTAAGTAAGCTGGTCTTGTATTGTAATTCATCTCTAGCTTTTTAGTTTCAGTTTTATGTAGCACAATCTCTGATTACACTGTGGTGTTAAGAGGGAAGGGGGACTTGGTTAAAGGAATGATTGTAATGCTTTTATTGCTCCTAACAGAACCACCCTCTGTAATCATTCCCTTGTCCACATAACCTGATTATATATAAATAAGGAATGTTTTTTTGATGCTTTTCATTATATTCAACTAGGATCGCTTGTTTGTGTGTTTCAATAAAGGAAAGTCCATTTTTAAGTCAGCTGTGGACTACCTACCATTTTTAACTCAGCTGTGGACTACCTACTATTTTATTATTTTGTAACACATATTTACAGCTTGATTTTTATTAATGAGCTAGGTGCTTAACATCATTCAGAAAGTGAACACCACACCCTACACACTGTGAATTTTCCTTTTGGTTTGTTTTTGACCCAGTATAGGTTGCATACAGGGTTTTCTGAGACTTTGAGGGATACCACAGATTTTTCTTTTTGTATTTGTCAAATTTACATGCTCATTTCTCTCCAAACATGTCTCCTGCAACATTGCAATTTGCGTCCTATATTTCTTAATATCAAGCAATACTTTTTCCCTTTTTTGTATAAGTGCAAGGCCATTTACATTCCAAGGTAATATGGGCAGAGTAGATATTGTTCATAGGTTCATAGGTAGATACTAGGCTATCTGCCCTAGGGTATTTATAAGCCTAGCCAGAGTGTATTGGCTTCCGCCTCCCTATTAGATTAGCCTACTGTGCCTCTGTAAAGTAGGTTACAGAAGATACCCTTTTAAGATTAGTTCACTGTGCCTCTGTCTAGCAGGGACACAGAAGAGATCCCAGGGGTGAATTTGCGATTTCCCATCCACGCGTCCAGATTTCGCTTGAAGAGGGTCAGCGAGGGGCTATGTCTAACATGAATTGGGATTCTATTCCAGAGTGAGGGGAACCTCTGGGAAATGAATCTGCCCCTTCAGCATGTCCTATTTATTTTTGTGCTGAGGTTTAGGTCCCTGGAGCATGTAGCTCTAAGGGACTTGGATTTTTTGAGGTGGAGCATGTCCATTAATTCTGGGTTTCACATGGCTTTGTACATCAGGCATAGATCGCCTCTGAGTAGGCGGTAAGCAACTGAGTAGAGCTAGACTTTCTTTAGTTGAGCTGCATAGGACATCTGTTTGTAGCCCATGATCCTCTTGGTGAGGTACTTTTGGGGTCTCTCCAGTTGCTGCAGGTGTCGGGTAAGGTACATCCCAAAAGGGGCATTGTATTCAATTATGGGCCTGATGAGTGACGAGTAGAGGGGCACAATGAACTCTCTTGATCTAGATGCGAACCCTTTCGTGATAAGGTGGGCTATATAGATGGTCTTTCTAACCACTTTGGCAACGTGATTATCAAAGGAGAGATTACTATCTACGTTTGTCGCCAAATCTCTAATTACTTCTTCCGTACTTAATGGATTACCACCTATGTGGTAATTTGTGGGCACCTTGTTTTTCCCAAAGGGGATGACTATGCATTTTTTAGCATTTAGCTTGAGGCTGTGGCTCTGGCACCAAGCATCCGTCTCTGTGAGACCCTTTTGGAGGATGCTTGTGTCAGCTGGAGATTTGATTATGGCCCCCAGTTTGCAGTCATCTGCGAACTTTGTCAGCCATAATCCCCCATGTTAGCCTGAACCTCAGAGAAGTATATACCGAACAAGAGAGGTCCCAGGACTGAGCCCTGTGGGACGCCACTTGTAACTGATTTGGATTCGGACATGGCACCTGCGATTCTGACCATGTGGGTTCTATCTCTGAGCCAGTTTGCAACCCATCTTGTGATATAGGGGTTGATATTTAAGCTGGTAAGCTTATTTATGATACCCAAGTGGTGTATTGTATCGAAGGCTTTTGCGAGGTCCAGGTAGGCTGTGTGGACTACCTTACCCTCATCTATGGCTTTGGTAACTGTTTCAAAGAAATCAACTAGGTTTAAGAGGCAAGATCTGCCTTTAACAAAGCCAAATTGGGTAGGGTCCAGTGTCTGGAGGCTCCCAATGTCTTTGTTTATGAGTTCCATGATGATACGCTCCATAGCTTTACAGACCAGACTAGTCAGGCTTATGGGGCGATAGTTTCCAGGGTCCGTTGTGGCACCACCTTTGTGGAGTGGGACCACTGTAGCTGTACGCCATTCTTTGGGTACATATCCTGTAGGTAAGGCTAAGTTTGAACAGTGACTTAATGTGAGGGTTCAGTTCTTCTTGGAGCTCGTGTAAGACACATCATGGGACACTGTCCGGTCCCATAGATGCTGTGTTTTTTTGCTTTGGAGAGGGCAGCTTTCACCTGTGCATCTGTGATGTCAGGGAGGTTACATTCAGTTGGGATAGGCATTTGCTCCTTTGGGGGGAGAAGTTTGTGCTGAATCTGTCTGCCAGGATGTTGGCTATGTCTGTAGGTTTGGTATATTTTGTGCCGTTATGCAACAATTCAGAGCATATCTGGGAGTTTCCGCCCATGTTCCTGACATAACTAAAGAAGGCCTTGTGATTATCTTTAGTGTCTAGGGCCATTTTTCTTTCGAAGCTGGCCTTTGATGATTTTATGAGGGATCAAAGTTTCTTGCTAATACTGATCAGAGATGCCTTCCCTTTTTGGGATTTTGCTCTGTCATGTAGTAGCTTCCTCCTTCTGTTGTATAGCTTATTTATGGCCGGGGTCCACCAGACCGGTCTCCTGTTTTTGGAGGAGGGAGTCTTGGTTTTATTTGGGATAGCACGATCCATGCATTCCTGCAGGTGCTCATAGAATGCATTTGTAAAGGATTCTGCAGATTGGGCTGTATTATCCTCTGGCCCAGGGGCTTTGAAGGATTCCACCTCGGACTTGAGAAGTGCAAAGTTGGCTTTTGAGAAATTCTTTATAGTGATTTCCTTGGCTGGGGGTGGGGATGGGATATGGATGTCCAGGGAAATTTGTTTATGGTCTGATCTTACCAATGAGGGGTTTACCTCTTGTGTGGAACACAGAGTCCCCATGTTGGTGATGACCAGGTCCAATATGTTGTTCCCTCTTGTGGGAGTGGTGACCAGTTGTTCCATTGCGTTAGAGTTTATAAATTCAAGGAACCGTTGGGTGAGGGTGTTTGGGCTTCAGTAGTTTTCCCATTCAATGCTTGGGTAGTTGAAGTCACCCAATAACATAGTGTTTGGAGAGACCTTCATATTCTCCAGTGTTCTCAGGAATGCCAAGTAGGGTTCCTGTAGTAGGGAGGGTGTTCTGTAGCAGGCTACAAACTGAAAGGCAGTTTTGCCCGCTGTTAGTTGCACATGGATGGTTTCCGATGCTTTGTGCAGTGCCACTAACCTGGAGGTGTAGGTATCTTTGATGAATATAGATACTCCCCCTCCTTTTGTGCTTTGGTCCGAGTTTTGGGGCTGAAACGCATGGTATGAGTTATAACCTGGTAGTGCTGGGGTGCTCTCAGGAGCCTTGAACCAGGTTTCTGTTACTGCACAGACATCGATTCTCCCCATACTGAGGAGAGCCTCGAGTGCGTGCATCTTGAGGTTTAGACTTCTGGCATTGAGTAGCATTACCTTTAGTTTTTTTATCCTTGAGTTGTCTATGGAGGTGGGTTTGTCCTTTGAGCCTTGCCTAAAAAAGGCACTATAGGGGTGGCAAGAGCCTTGGCCAGTATACGAAAGCCTAAGGGTGACAGGTGCAAGCCGTCCCTAGCGAAGCAACGTGGCTTGTCGAGCATGTCATCCCAGGCAGACAGACACTGGATCCCCTTTGAATGACACCAATACTTTAGCCAATTGTTGAAACTGATCATTTTGTCTTTATACTGTGGCATCATTCTTGGTGAGGGCAAGATGCTACTCAAGGTCAGGGTCATACCAGCCTGGGCTACATGGTCAGAGAGCTCCTCTGTCTCTTTTCATGTAGTCCAGGGAGGTACGTCTCCAGTCATTCACACCAGCATGGACTATGACAGAGTCATACTTGTACTTGCTTTGGAGTGACTTGAGTGCTTGCGTTATGTGACGGATCCTGGCACCCGACAGGCAGCTTACAGTGACCTTCTCCTTGTTCAGTCTGGTGAGCGGGACGTCAGTGTGCCGGACAATAGAGTCCCCTATAACAAGTGTATTTGGTGTGTTGTTTGGCCTTAAGGGCTGTGACTGTGAGGCACACTGATTTTGTGAGATATGTGATTTGTGGGTATTGTTGAGGGGTGGCTGTTGCTTGGATATCTGCTTAGGAGGTCTTTGCTGTTTAGGCAGATTTTTATTTCTGCTTAGGAGGTCTTTGCTGTTTAGGCAGATTTTTATTTAGAGCCTCCGAGTATGTTTTTGTGTGTTTATGTGTTGGGTATGCAGATGCAATAGGTCTGTGTGAGACTGGATTTGTGGTGTGGGTGGTTACCTTTTCCTCCTGAATGACCGTGCCAGTCTTGGGTTGAGAGAGCTCTGCCTCCAGTTTGGCTGTGTAACTGCATCTCTCATGCGTTAGAGTTTGTAGGAAGGAGAAGAGGGTTGTCTGTGTACATTAGGCAATTGTAACATTGCCTCAAAATTCCCAGATTCACCAGCTGGACTGGAGAGTAACCTTGAAACTGACCCTTGGACATACCAGATTAGTATATGGAACTGTTTTTTTACTGATCAGATTAGGGAAGGGAACTGATTTTTCACTTGACCAGGAAGGACCAATCGGGAGCCTAATACTTATGAGAAGTCAAGGAGGGTGTAGTGCTTTAGTTAGTTAGTGTTTCCTTATAAGAGCTGAGCAAGAGCAGGGCTTTAGACAGAGAATAGAGTGATTACTTTGAGAGTTTGAACACTTCTAAGGGAAAAAGTGAAGAGCAGACTTTGTGGAGCCTGGAATAGTTTAAACCTGTTTAGGCAGCGCTGCCCGACGCTGCTCAGTGCGCAAAACCACGCAAAAAGAGAGTTGTAGGGTTTTAAGAGAGAGAGAGATCAAGGAGTTTAGAATTGACCCAAAATGGCCAATAAAACTACAGCTTCTAGGTAGTAACCATTCCTCCATTGTAATGGAAAGATATTGCTCCCAGCTATTATATATTGCAGTTCTTTTGAGTGTGTATTCCCAAATGTTGTCTTGTGCGTGTGTGCACACACACACACACACACACACACACACACACACACACACAGTGTTTGACAGGCTAATCTTTTAAACAATTGTTTCTTTTCATTTCAGTTTGAATCTATGCCATACTTTTCAAGAATTTTTGTTTTAATGAAAACCCTCAAACAAAAGCTGAATACATTTTCAGATCCCCATCCCCTATTAACTTGGACCAAACACAGAAAACTGTTTACATTTTCAACATATGCTATTTAACTCTGCTAATAGGACCAGTTGCCCCAGTTGATGGCTGCACCCATAATTATTACCAAATTAAAAATTAAGGTTACAAAAGCTAACGCATGTGTTACAGCCTGCGTTCTCACTTACATTAACTGTAGTCTGTAGTTTTTCTTATCTCTGTTCCTCTCCCAGATGTGAAAAACAGCTTGCATGTCTTTAAAAAGCATTCATTTTTAGACCAAATTAAAAGTGCACTGGCTACCTTTAAATGGAACTAAATTGTGCATTGTTCTATTAAATGCATTAAAGTATTAGAGCTGCAAGGGATGCTACTATTGTATTTACTTCCTTCAGCTTCAGATTTCTTGTATTTTTCACTGAACTGCTTACCATGGTAACTTTAAACTTTGCATTTCAGTAAAGAGTGCTCAGAACTTTAAAGATTAATTGCCTAAGCCTGCAGGTAGCTAGTCTACAGGTGAAAGTGATCAGCAATGAGGAAACAAACAAAAAAAACAGCTAACAAGTTTGCAGATACTTTAGAATCTTTATATATTTTACTTAGAACACAAGGTACAGGCATTTCCTAGTCAACTGCCTTCAGCTGCATATCTTATGTCTCCAACTGAGAGTATTTACTAATGGAAAAAAACAAACAAACAACAATTCAATAACTTTGCAGATTTAAGCAACTTAGTATTTTTCATATTTTTCATTATTTTGTCTTGTTTTTGAAGCCTGTTTGCTTAAATATAAACTATCTGTAGATCAGGCTAAGAACATAAATCCAGCTGCCCACCCTTGTAAAAACAAGGGGAATTACTGTCTTAGATCTACATATAATATAATCAGCAAACTTGTAAACACCACCCTACATTAGCATCCCAAGATCACATTATATTAACTTAAACTTGGTTTTGCCAAGCCTTCCTAATCTGGTTACAGTGTAAATCCTATATTTTTATAATGTAGAAAAAATACCTGTTTACTTTAATATCTTTAACATATACAGAACTCAATGAAACCCCCTATATTTAAAATACCTCTGACTGTGCACTACATAAAATTGTTTTACAACATCATATGCAATTTACATCACAAAATGTTTCATGCAGATATTAATAAGAACAAAAATTGTTTTAATAAAGTTTTCCCTTTAGTGTCCTTCTATGCTTTACAGTCCACCCACAAGTTTAACAAAGTCAACAAAATTCCAATCATTCTCAGCCACATTTTCTTATAAAACAATATTTTACAAATGTGTGTAATGCTTTATAGTGTCCCATTTATTAATTTCAGTGTTGCTGGCATTCCTTTTGATCATCTTCACATCCCACCACCACACACTGGTTCAAATCCAAGGTATTCCTGAGCTTTTTCTGTTTCTCAAGCATTTTCCTTTGTAACATTGATAAATGTTTCACCTGCCATCTCTGTATGAGCTTTGTTGTCAGAAGAAAGAGAAGCATAGTCTCATTCTGCACGCTGGCTCACTCTTTGTTGGATAAATGTCTTTATTTCCTCCTTAACATGTTCTGCTTCAAAAACGTCTTTCACCCTCCAGGAAGAAGTATTCTGAAGACAGCTAAGTACAGCATTTTGAATCTCACACCTTCATTGTGGCATTCCTTCATAACTAGGATGCATTTGCTTATCTTTTTCCTGGTGTACAGTGAATGATCATTTTCTGCAAACACTTTGTTGTCGCCAATTTTTAATAATTTTCCTTTCTGCCACAATTTTGTCAGGATAAACTCTTTCTGATGGTATGAATGTGTCTTTACTTATATAGGTCTTGTCAATTTTTCTAAAGGCCAGGTTGGAGGATACACATGATGGGCCCCCTCACTTAACAATTCTTGCTTTGAACATCAGTCAAGATGCTTATTTGTACTTTCATAAAAGTAATACAGTTTGTTCCTTCCAGTTTCACTGATACAGAAGAAAATCTATTTTTTTCCTGCATGATCTGTCTTGTAACTTTACTATTTCTGATGCAGCTCTTCTCAAAAAGCCTTGTACTCAGCCAGACAGTCTTTTCTTTATTTCAGCTTCTGAGTTTTTCCCAGTTTTATCAGTTCAGCTGAATGGCTGGTTAAAGCTTCTTTTTCCCAGCCTTTTGCTATTTGAGTTGATGTAGTCCTTCAGTGTTTCATTTATTTTAAACATCTCTGCCTGGATTTGATTTTTTTCCTATAAATTACTGGAAGCCATCTCACATACGAAAGCTGAAACTTGAACTGCTTTTTGCTGAACATCTGCATGATTCTCACCTGTCAGAGTTTTCTCTTCTTTTCAGGTTGATTTCTTCACAGGTTCTCCAAATTCCTTCTTTGCTTGCACCAGAGGGTGTAATTAGTAGCCAGTGACTGAATTTTTCCCAAACAGACATTGGCCCATTCTATCAGTTTCTGTTTTCACACTGGGAGAGCTCGAATCAAACTGCTGACCAGTGTGCAGCCATCATGGAAGTCCCTTTATAGGATAGATCTTAAACAACTGACATTGTATACAACATAGAACGTTCTTGTATCGTAATAATGTATCTACAGTCCATAACACTAGTGGCAACTCATACACAGGCTGCAATAAAGTACTACTCTGGACATTTGTCAATATGGCATTCCAAGCAAAAACCCATACCTACTACTGCTATGACAACTGATAGGTTTGTTAACAGGTACAGTTACACTACCTGTAACAGGTATATTCGTCCCAGTGCTTTCTGAGGTACTCAAGCCTCCTCTTCTTGTGAGGCTGCTTGTTCTCTGCAGTCTGCTCAGGGGCTGTAGAGAAGGAAATGGGAGTCTTTTAAACATTTTCATGCAAACCGTGGCAGTCAGCATGAAGAGGTAAGACATGGATTATTACAGTGCATAGGTGCTGCGTAGTCCCTTACCTCAGCCTCCCATTCACCCAAGAAGTTGGGATTTCTCCTTTTCAGATGATTGTAATAGTAGCAGCATTGCTCACAATTTCTTGGTATGCCAGTGGCATATGTCACCTCTTGTGCCAGGCTATTCAAGGCCTCTGGCTTATAATTTGGCCCTTGGTAGTATTCCTCAAGCTGCCTTGGCTTGTATTGTTGGAGGAGGAGGTAGAGGAAGATTTTTCTGTCCTCATGACACCACCTCTGAACACTGTTAGAAGGCATAGTTTCACTAAAATACTTTGCAGAGAAAAATAAATGAAAATTGGAGGTCATACACAATTTTGCATGTTCCAGCTGCCATGCAACATGTGTTAGCTCATTTGCTCAACTAGTGGTGGAAAAGTCCAAAATAAATAGTGTATGATACTGGTTTGACATAGCAGTATGAGGTGTGAAATATGGCAGTCCTGCTTCTTGGACTACTGTGGTAGTAAACTGTGCATTACAGTGACTTCACTCTCAGTATATGTTAGCTGGAATTACAGATATCCTCAATAGCCGTGAAATGAACTGCACATGAACACTTCTGCCCATAGGTGTCCAGATGTGTCCACGATGCTGCTGTTAAGGCAGTGTGCATGATGAGAAAACTGAACTATTTAGAAACGTATGTGGGTTGAGCCCTCATTTGCATAATCTTTGCACCCAGATAAGATAAGGATAAGATCTTAAAAGGACATACAATAGGAAAAAAATGGGGTATGGATTTACTCTAATAACATGCAAGATCTAAAACCTAAAAAGATTCTTACCTGTATTTTTTTTAGTTTGGGGAACTGGCCATTCCTTAGCATCCACAGTTTTCTCCTTCTGAGGTTTGATTTCTCCTCTTCCAGTCACATACCCCAGGTAGTATACCTTTATCATTTCTAGTTTAAACTTTGCAGCATTTACATAAGCTTAGCTTGGCTTGTTTTAACGACTCTAGCATGACCTTAACCTTGGGATGATGCAAATCCCAATTCTTTGAGTAGATGATTACATCATATAAGTAGGCTTCAGTTTAAGGGTGGTAAGGCTTTGGTATATGGTTCATCAGCCATTGGAGCATGGCTAGGGCCCACAGAGGCTGAAAGGGAGGATGGAGTATTGAAATAGACCGTCAATTATCAAGAAGGAAATCTACTCCTTAGCTTCATTGGTTAAATTAATGTGCCAGTATTCTTTAGTTAAATCCAGGGTGGTCAGGAACTTATCTTTTCCTAACCCCTCTACTAACTAATCTAGATGGATCTTAGGGTAACTATTAAACATGGAGATAGTATTGTGTTTGAAAGTCATTACAAAATCGGACAGTTTAGTTCAGTATTGGGACTAAGACTATTAGGTTTTTCCTTTCACTATTCACCTCTTTAATTACCCACAGTTGTAGAATTGTCCTGTATGCCTCCTGGATTGCTTGTTCCTGAGAGTTAGATACGTTATAGGGTTTCAAATTGACTTGTTCCTCCAGAACTGTTTCTGTATATTTTATTAGTGTAGTTTTACCAGGACACTCTGAAAAAAAGCTCTTTGCTCCTAAGTAGCAGCTCTTATATTTCTTGTTTTTGAAATTTAGAAACAGTGTCAGCAATTGTTACCTTAGGTATAGTCATCAGCCTTTTCACTTACACATGGTCCTTAATCTTTTCACTCACATTTACTGCAGCTACTTGTATTCTTCTCCAAGGTTTTAAGACATTTACATTGTATATTTGCTCAATGCAGCTCTTCCCAGCATGCCTAACATTATAATGTCTTTCATTCACTCTCATTTACTTCAAAAGGCCCCCCCACCATAGGAACTTGAACTAGAAATTGGTCTCCTACCTACTTGAACTAGAAATTGGTCTCCTACCTGAAATTTCATTGTCTGGAAATTCCTACTATATATTCTATGTTGGCAGGCTCGCACTGTCTCAATATGTTCCTGCAGGATTGGCTTTGTCCCTTTTAGTCTATACTATGGTCCAGTGTAATGCTCAAAAGCACTTTTAAAAGGCATTTTCCTCCTGCAACGTCTCTTTGGCTATTTCTAGCAGCCCCTTAGGGTGCCTACCACATAAAAGTTCTAAGGGGCTAAACAGATAGAGGGCTAAGGTACTTCAAAAATAGAAAACATTTGATATGGTAAGAGATAAACCTAGTTATTTCTGTCTTTCTCTACAACTTTCCTTTACACTGATATCACTGCTGTATTAAAGCGTTCTAGAGGGCCATCAGTCTAGGGGCGAAAAACTGGAGTGCTTATCTTCTTTAATCTGAAACACTGCAGAGATGGCACATAATGTTAGACATAAAAGAAATACCCTGGGTGTCAGTATTTATTTTGGTATCCATACTCTGGAGAACCACAAGAACAACACAGGTTTCTCTGGTATGGCTTTAGGGTTAAAATTATAAAATTATGAAGGCTCTCAACATATCGTCAAATTTAGAGCGCTTTAATTATAGTTGAGAATGTTAGGGGAGGGATCTTAAAAACATATATGGAAAGTGTTTTATACTATTGGATAATTCGCTGCATGCAGTTGTAAATTTTTGTTTAAATTAATATTATAGTTTGAAACTTGTCTTCATTTGCAGGAAATTGAAGCAGGAATGTGATTGGTCAATAGTGGTTTTAGATGTGATGTCACTTAATTTGAATTTTATAAGAGATATTTTGGTGAATGTTTTTTATGTACTTGAGAAATCACTTTTTGTGCAAAGCACGTGTATGCTATTAATAAATATACCCTAACTCTTGATCTGAAGAAGTCTGTATGCTTTTAGACGAAAGCGCTCATTTGTTTTATATTCTGACTATTAAAGTTCATTTTATACATTTATTGAGCTTCAAGTGTTCTCCAGCAGAGTTTTCAGCATTTTGTACTAGTTTGATTTGTTTGTTGCTCAGTATACCCTGACTCTACTTGGCTCCTGATTATATTTGCTCAATGCAGTGTTTCACTTCATAATTTACTATGTAATGATTTTTTGTTCGAGTGGAGTGCTGTAACTGTGAAGTAGATTTTTTTTCAGTAGCAAGGAGTTTGCCCTTTCCTCATGCTTGTACAGATGTAAGGTTTATATATTTAATTAATTACTGTCAGTTACTTCTCCTCTGGCTGATAAAAGTATGCCTGACCAGTATATAAAACTAAAGGAACTAAAAACATTTTCACTGCTTGTATCTTGCTATCTATATCCATAAACAAGAGATTCCAGTTTCTCAGTTTTTGTATTATCTTTTGTTTAGTCTTTTCTCACATATCCTTAACTGCCATAATAGAATCCTTTTTCATCCATACTGCTAAGTACTTCATTTTACAGTGTTCCAATAAATATGGTTATTGCTGAACCAATTCATATGTGGGCACATAGCTTACAGCTATAGCCTTTGTTTTATCTTCATTAATTTTATATCCCTAAAAGACTCAAAACTGTCTTCAGTGTTCCACAACACTGAGATGTCCTTCTCTGTTTTTGTGTGGTACAAAATTACATTATCTGCAAATAAAGCTAACTTTTCTTGATTACCATGCCAATTATGTCCTTGCATTTTTTAGTGCATTATTTTCTTTGCCAATGCCTCTCAATATAATGCAAATAAAGGGAAAAGAGGGCATCCCTGCCTGGTTCCTCTGTTCATACACAAGTTATGGGAGAGGAATCCTCTGACTGTCGTGTTTGCCTCTGATCTCTCATATATCCTTCAAATTAGCTTTATTATTGCATCAGGGAATGCAAATGATTCCATTACCCTACTAGTAAAATCCCATCTTATTCTGTTGCATGCTTTCTCTGCATCAAGACCACCAACAACAGCAGCATTTTCTTATATTCTGCTTCCCTCTGGATCATCATTGTTCTGTTAATGTTGTCAAATGTTTGCCTGCTCTCCACAAAACCACATTGATCCATATCTATCAATTTTGGCAACACATTTGCCATTCTTTTCACTATTGCAGACAAAAACTGCAATCTGTTTGTAATATGTAATGCTGGTATTATGTAATGCTGTATCTGCTAACCCTTGGAGCTTTTCTCCCCGGGCCTCCACTGAAAATGGACATGCATCCAGTCGGACTATCCCGGTCAACAAATGTAAAATAAAAAAATAAAAATAAACACTTTATAATCTTGGTTTAAAATTGAAATGGGCCTATATGAAACTGGGTATGATGGGTCTTTACATTAAGTATTACAATCACCACAACTTTCTTCCAGGATGCTGGTGCTTCCCTTTTTTTTTAAATACTGTTAAACCAAATCTTCTGAATCTTTTTCACTTTCTTCCTTCCTAACTTCCAGAGTTCCGCAGGGATACCATCTGTTTCTGGAGACTTTCCTGAACATTGATTATACAGCACTGTTTTTGTCTTATCTCCTCCTGTCTTAACCATTAGTTTTTGAGTCTCCTCTGCCTGTATTCTCAACATACTTAAGTCATCCATAAATATTTCCATGTGTTCCTTCTTGAGTTCCACATTTCTCTAGTTTACACACATTTTCATAAAATTTCTGAAATATCTCTAGTACCACTACAGTATCTCTGTATCTAATGTCATTTTCATTCCTTCATCAGTGTATGGGTCTCAGATCTGATCCTTGGATCCGACTTGGCCAATCTCTTTAAATTATTCTTGGATCTGACTCTCAAGCTCCTCCCTTCACCCATAATGCCACTTGCCTCTTGTTTGTCGCTCTAACAATTCAGTTGGGATTGTGTTCTCTCAAGCTCTAGGGTGCCTTTTTATGTGTTGTGAGTAAAAAAATAGAATTTGATTTTCTGTTTCTTTGATTTTTCAACCTATATCTATATAACCTTTCTCTCTTTACTCTTCACTATGTTTTTATTACTGTTTAGTTATTTTATCATACCATAGTTGGTCTTAGGCCTTTCTTCCTGTACCTTTGTAAGGTATTTTGTCTACCATTGTTGGTAGATATCATTTCTTTCCTTTCTTTCCTTGATATAAAAAAATCTCTTTGTATACTTTAGTGTACTTTTTGTCAGTAGCTGTTAGAGTTTTGTACTCTTTATCCCTACAGTTGCATAGTTGCTGATATAGTATAGTATAAGAAATGCACTTCCTGTGGGCATAAGATACCCTATTCTGATGCTAGCATTGAGTACGTGCATTGATTAGGCCATTCTCATTTACAGGTGCCATGTGAGATTTGTGCTGGTTTCAGTTTGAGGGCAATAAGTGACAGACAGAATAAGTTGGTCCTGAAGGGTGTTTTGTCAGCTTCTTCCTCTACTACTGCTTCTGCTTATGGTGCACAAACCCCTTCAAAAAAGCCAAGGTCATTGGAGCCCAGGGAGCATAAAAAGTACTCTAATGCACTGTGTCCTGGACCTGCTCCAAGTTTGGAGCCACCAACTAAAGTAAAAAAGTGTCGGATCCAACAGTTTTTGCAGACAACAACCACGACAAAAAAAGAACAAAAATAAAAGCAAAAACAACAGGCTACTGACTAAAAAAATGTAAAATTTATTAGTCTCTCTATCGCCTCAGCTTAACCGCCTTCAATGAGTAACATGCATTTCAAAAAGCACAATTTATAAAAATCAACAAAACAACAATTAATTGTCCAATAAAACAATCAAATTAAATATTTCCAATTCAGTTCACAGTTCAAGCTCAAAGGCATTAGAGTGCTGCATTTTAATATAAAAACAGATTCTTTATAGAGTAACTTGTTTTTCAATGTAGAATTTTCCCCAACTTTAACATAAACTTTTCCAAGAACTATACCTTGTAGTAGTGAAAAATCTTTATAATGAACTGTTACAGAACTTTCCATCTTTCATTTCTTAATGTCCCTGATACACTCTTGAAATATTGTTCTAAACATTCTTTTACTTTCCCCAATGTAGAACACATTACAAGGTCACTTCAGGGCATAGATGATGTCCTCAGTGTTATATGAAAAAATATCTGCTGGATAAAATTTTACATTATTAATTTTTACAAAACAACACACCACAGACCTACAAACACTACAGTTACCACAGGGAAAGGTGGCTAATCCAGGTGGATGTCTAATAATAATATCAGGAAACACAAAGGTGCTATGAACTAACATGCCTTTTAGGTTTCGCCCATGCATATAAGAGAAGAAAGGAACCTCCCATAATATTTTAGACAGTTCACCATCTCTAATCAGAAACTTCCAATAATATTTTAATGAATCGCTTATTTTCTCACTTAAAATATTCTAAGTTGTGACAAAATACATTTTTTCTCTTTCACGATTTGTTACTCTATTTCTGTCTCCATAATATTTACTATTTTTCTTCTGTTTGTTACAGTCCCCCATAATTTTTTGTAAAGCTTTGAGTCACACTCATATCCCCTATTTATAAACATACAAACTGTCCTTTTGACTTCATTATATAAGTAATTTTTGTTGTTACAAATTCTATACAATCATAATAATTCCCCATAAGGCAACAATGAAATTAAATGGAGGGGATGGCAACTGCCCCCATGCAAATATTGGCATCCTTCCAAAAATATTCTGTGGACTGATGTTATTTCACCATTTTCAAAACCTTTTAAGCATAAGTCCAAAAAAACAACTTCATTGCCATACTGTAAACCATTAAAACTTAAATTATATATATTTTTTTGCAAATTAGAAACAAATTTTTCAACTTCATTTTGACCACCTTGACAAATAAATATCAAATCATTTATATATCTATAATAACATGAAACACATTTGTTCATGAACGCATGCTTATAGAGATAATCTACTTCAAATAGGGCCATCATTAAGTTTGTATATATAGGGGCAAAAAGTGCCCCTATAGCCGTGCCTTGGAGTTGGTGATAAACAGTATTATCAAATATGAAATAATTATTTAGAAGACAAAAATGTATCAACTCAATAATATAATTTGAAACAGGACTACCGCCCAAAAATGACATAATGCTTGCATACCATATTCATGTTTAATATTCATATGGAAACTTCTAACATGTAGAGTGACCCAGTACATATCGTTTTCCACTTAAACATAGAGATTTTATTCAAAAAATCAGATGTATTTTTGGTATATGAGCAAAGTTTAGACACAAAGGGAAGAAGTTACTGATGTAATAGAAGGCCTATATTGTGTAATAAATACTTGCATGCTGATATAATTGGATGACCAGAAGGGTTCTGTGGAACTTTATGCACTTTGGGTAAAGAATAAAAGGTTGCAATACTGCAACCATCCACAGTAAACTTCCTATCGACATCTTCCATAGTTAGCTACCCTAACCTTAAGCCTTTCACCATCAGAATTTTAAATCGCAATAATGCATCATTATATTAACCAGTATTACTTCTTTCATAAACGTTTTCATCTTTTAAATGTTCATAGCACATACGTGCATATTGAGTATGATGCATGACAACTATCTTGTTTCCTTTATCAGAAAATTGTATAACCAATTTGTTTCTCATACTAAGTTCCTTTAAAGCCTTCCATTCTCCCCTGGTTAAATTATAATGTACTTAATATTTAGTTTTCATAAAATCCTCATATAACCTGTCAACAGAATGATTAAGCATAACTGTAAATTGTTTTATACACTCATTATTGTAGGGGGAGTATAAAAATCTTATATGTAACACTGGAAGTATCTAACAAACAGTAAGCATTCAAAGCAGAATCATCATTTATTTCAGATATACATGAAAAGAAGCTGTCATCCGAATTATCTGAAATGTTAAAAAACTCCTGTACATTTTGTTCAAAATTTTTACTATAAAAAAACCTTTAAATGTAACTTACGAATGAAATGGAAGACTTCTTGTTTGAAAACATGAAGGCGTGGCATAACTGTCGGTATAAATTTTAAACCCAAATTCAAAACACTTATTTGTTCGCTCTGTAACATGCAATCTGACAAGTTTAGAACCAAAGAGTCCTCATTACTATTATCAAACTCAGTCGCAGCATTTAAAATGCTTTCAATTAATTCATTGCTATCTACCTCTTTTGTAAATTGGTTGAGATTTTTCTTCAGCTGTATTCGCATTCGGTCCAATGACATTCATCCTTTCAGTTGTTATATTCTCCTTGCCCCCCCCCCCCCAAAGAACATTGTTCATACATTACCAGATCCTGTGCAGGAGGAAAGGAAGGAAATGCGTTGTCATCACTTTCATCCCCAGTAGTATAGCCCCTACCTTCTGATGAGGCAAATGATACAGTCTGAGGCTTTTTAAAATTCTCGAGTTTGAAGTGTGGGCTTACATCGTTCAGTCTTCTGACTGGACTTCCAAATGAAGGCTCACCCACTATCATAGTCATTGATGTTTCTCTTTAATTTTAGTTTTTTTTTTCTTTTCTGCCAGCTCTAATTCAAATGTGTTGAGTTTTTCATTAATGCTCCCCAGCAGTGTATCTAACCGGGCAACACTAAAATGGGAGGAAAGTTCAGTACATAAATCACGTATATCCTCCTTCATTTTCTGTTGCTTCAACTGGTCCCTCTCCACTAAAATAGCAATTCACTCCATAGAACATCAATGAGCTGCTGCCAACCAACGATCCCAAAAAAGTTTACCCACCTCATTAGTAGGATCTAATGGAATAGTGGGACTCTTAAAGGCATAGAGACACATCTGACTCCAAATATCATTGCAATCCGAAGATATTAAAGTGCACTTTTGTTTCCTTAAAAAGCAGCCATTCTAAATTATCACACAGTTCCTGGGCTTCTGTAGAAGTAATACCAGTACTAGTCTGGTCCACTGATAAAAAAGGGTTGCCCATTCTTCGTTGTCTTTCCTCCACATATTTATCCAGGAATCTATGTGGAGTATCCCCAGTACTTGAAACATATCGATCACCACCTTGTGCAATATAATCCTCCATCATTCTTTGAGAGGAACACCCCTCATCCTGAAAAATACAAGGTATATTGGCAGAAGGGTCAGTAGCCATCAAACCAACAACTCCCCAATAACCTTGACACAAAAGAACAAAAATAAAAGCAAAAACAACAGGCTACCGGCCAAAAGAATGCAAACATTATTAGTGACTCTATCGCCTCGGCTTAACAGCCTTCAAGGAGTAACAAGCAACTTCAAAAAGCACAATTTATAAACATCACCAAAACAACAAATCTTATGTTGTCAGTCTTCACTCAGTCCTTAACTGTGACCTTGGTTCTGAGCCTCGGAACTGACTCGGCCTTTTACTTCAGCTCACTCCTTCCAAACTCTTGAGCTAGCTTCTACCCATAATGCTCCATTTACCTCAGATCTCATTTGCCACTTTGTGTGTCAGATACGTACAACTGCTCTCGAGCTTTGGCTTCTGATTAAAGTAAGTTTTTTTCATTAAAAATCTCTTTTTACTTTTATAAATCACCTTTCTACCTTCCAGTAACTTTATTTCCCTATCTGCTCCTCTTGTTATATCTTTTCAGCGTGTGTGTGTGTCTCCCTCACTTCCTTTTTTCTACCATTGGTAGTTTTCTACGTACCATTGTTGGTACTCCCTTATACCAATCTAGGTATTTCTTGAATACCATTGTTGGTACTTCCTTATACCAATCTAGGTATTTCTTGAATGCCATTGTTGGTATCTCCTCTTTCCTCTTCTCTACTTTGTTTGTGAGTGTGTGTTATCTCTTGGATATGGCTGAAAAATCCGACTCTTCAGCTAAGTCATCTAAGGGCACCTCAGGTTTCAAAAGGTGCCAAAATTGTGATAGTAAAATGCCCAACTCAGGCTGGCATGTTTGGTGTGTTTACTGTCTGGGTAAAGTTCACCTGCAGGAAAATTGCTCGATATGTCATGGTTTCTCCACCAAGACACTAACTGAATGGAGAAATAAACTTCTAATAGGATTACTGAAAGGGGACTTTGAAGAGGCCATTTCTTGGTCCAGGACTGAAACCAGTTCATCTTCCTCTTCCTCCTCTTCTTCCAAAACTTCCTAGGTTTCAAGCACTTCTTTGGAACCACCTAAAAGATTTTGAAACAGTTTTCGGTGTCATCAGTTCCCTCAGCACCGAATGGCAAAAAAGATTCAGCACCTGCCAAACCTTCGGATTCGACTTCAGCTGTCTCAGCACCAAGAGAGTCATCAGTACCAAAGCAGGCAGATGTAATTTCTATACCAAGGTCCTGATATTCTCCCTCAGTCGATCCATTAAAGGATTGACCACTGAGCCCCTTTATCGAACTGAGACCCCCTAGGTCTCCTTCGACTTTGTCGGTTCGATCCACTAAGAGCCTCTCAGAATTGGACATCATGAGGCTGGTGGATCAGCTCCTGAAAGAGAGGGGATTACTTTCATCTTCGGTTCCTAGCCAAGTCGGCACCGGGACTGGTCTTTATTTGACACCATCTTTGATTCCTCCTCCAATTCTGAGCAAGTCATTGGAGCTGCTGACACTGACCTGTCCGGCTCCATCTATCTCACTTCTGGTAAGAACATCTTCTCCGGAACCAACAATTGCCTTGAATTCCTTTGGGTTTTCGGAACTGGAGGTCTCCCAGGGTCAGGACTTTGTGGCCAGTTCTGAGGAGCAGGGATCAACTTCTTTAATTTTGGAGCCTTCCATGCCCCTCGGTACTTTGGCTTTCGTTGGACTGACCTAGGCTTTCGTTTCAGGGGTTGCCTCATCGGTGTGGGGTGGGACCATGGTTCCAAAGAAGTCTGTTATGGTTCCTGAATCCCATCCCTCTACGGGGGGGGGGGGGTGGCCTTCCAAATCATGGAGAAGGCCTTGTCCATTGTGGACTCTCGGTTGTTGCCATCCCTGTTGGTCCAGACTTCTAGTTCTCCTTGACCAGAGCTTCCCATCAGTCTAATCCTTGGAACAGAGTGAGCAAAAGACCCAGGAAAGACTCACCATGGTGGTTTCTTCTTCGGATACTTTCCCAGAACACCCCCCCTGAGGAAGTGCCTGCAAAGAAAATGTGCAAGAGGAAGCACTTAAGACTCCCCAGAGGAGTCCATCACTGAGGATATTGATTTTAATGAGGGGGAAGGATCCCCCCGGTCACCCCCTGATGATGTTTCTTTTGGGACATCCTGGAAATCCTTAAGCAGACGGATGGCTGAACTTCCTTCCAGTCTTCCTCGGAGGAGTTGGTATACCTGGTGGCTTTTCGTGCCCAACCCTCTACCTCTTGGATCTCGTCAACCTCTGACAATCTCATTAAATTGATCACCCAGTGGACATGGAAAATGCCTGACTCCATTGAACTGATCCCCAAGAGGCCTAACCAGATTCTTTCCACTCCCAAAGAAGAACAGCATTGAGCTAAAGGTATTCCCATAGATGCCATGTTGATAGCAGCAGCCACAAAGAAGGAAATTTCTGAGTAGAGTCATATTATCCATCCTCCTAACGAGGAGTCTGGGACTATTGATAGATTTGTGAAGCACATTTACACTTTATCGACCTTCACTCTCAGGTTTTTGAACTACATGGTAACTTTATCAGATTGCAGAGAGATCTAATCAAAGAACTGTCAGATATTCTCTCAGAAGCAGTAGCTGAAGCCGTATGAGACAGATATTTCTCAGCTCGCTACTCTTGAAGCAATTTCTAATTCATTCATGAGACTGGTTGCCCACGTAGCTAAAGGGATGACTAGAGCAGCGGGTTCAGGCGTAGCCCTTAGGAGACACACCTGAATGCACTTGTGTGACTTTGCAGAGACATTTAAATCTTCATTTGTCAAGGCTTCGTTTGACGGACCATCTCTGTTTGGACCAAGAGTGAAAGACACACTTGCCAAATGTGAGAAAGATGGGAAGACTCTTTCTACCATAGGCATACGTTTCTCCACTCCTCAACAATCCTGTTCCAGGAACTAGAGAAGTGGGATACTATGGTTCAAAAAATCTGAAGGGCCTTTTCAAGATTCATGCAGCAAAGACTTCCCCTGGGGCAGAGGGGGAAGTACAAATGGAAGACACCATCCTAGAGCAGAGGTGGCCCGCAGAACCAGGAATCCAGAGAATCCTTTTCTGGTAACTCCTATCAGCACTTCTGAATGGAGGCCCGATTGCCTTCCTCTGGAGGCAGTCGGGGGACGGTTATCTTGGCACGAATCTGCCTGGCAACAAATAACATCGGACAAATGGGTACAAGGAATCATTTCCAGAGGTTACAATATTCCACTTTCCTCAAGTCCAAAACCCCAAAAAAGTCTCCCAGATGTTCCACCCAGTCACAGGGAGGCAGTAGAAGTAGAAATTCAAAAACTGCTCGAAAAAAAGATCATCCAAGAAGTCCCATCAGACCAAATGCTCAAGATTCTTTTTAGTGCCCAAAAAACAGGGGTCTAGAGACCCCTTTTTGATCTCAGCCAGTTCAGCAAGGTAGTTCAGCAAACCAAATTCCAGATGGTCTCAGTACAGTCATTACTTCCATTCTTGGAAAAAGATGATTCGATGTGCTGTGTTGATCTTCAGGATGCATATTACCACATAAAACTGGAAAAACTCCAGGAGTTTCCTGCGCTTCCATTTGGGAGCCAGTCATTTTCAGTTCAGAGCGATGCTCTTTGGCCTCACCACAGCCCCCAGAGTGCGTGGCAGTGGTAGCAGCTCATCTCAGACTGCATGGCTTCAGAGTGTTTCCTTACCTCGATGACTGGCTGCTTTCTGCACCAACCAAGCATCTACTACAAAAGGAAACCAAAACAAAATAGGAGCAAAACCGATGAAGGAAAAATATATATAAAATGAAATAAACGGTCAGGCAGACGGCATAAAACACACAAAAACTTTTAATACAAAAACAAAACTAAAAATAAGATAAAAGATGAGTGCTTTCGCATCAAAACTAGATGCTTCATCAGATTTGCAGCAATGAAATAAACAGAGCATGTAAGGCATTACCTTAGACCATGTGATTTGAGCACAGGTTTTACAGGTGAATCCAATGATGTTACTTCAATTTATGATATAATAAGGAGACACTGGCATGTTCTTGGAGTTGATCAGAAGTGTAAGACTGCACTAGGTACGCAGCCTTTCTCCTCTTTCAGGAATAGTAAAACTTTGAAGGTCAGGCTGTGTTATAAGAAATTGACATCTGAATCTGTGTGTTCTTATAATGCTAATAAGATTGGAACATTTCCCTGTAAGGGGTGTAGCATGTGTAAGTTTATCAAAACTGATAACCAGTTTTTTCATCCTGATACTTCCCGCATGTTTTATTTTAATAGATATGCTGACTGTGGTTCCTCTAATCTTGTATATTTGACTGTGTGTGATGTCTGCCAATCATTTTGTTGGCAAGACTAATTGGTACCTTAGAGATTGTATTAGGGAGCAACTTTACTCTATTGATAAACATACTGACAAAAATGCTTTATCAAAACGTGATGCAGGAAGGGACTGAGCATTGTTTTAAGTTTATGGTGCTTGAACTTGATTATGTTACTTCTAGAGGGGACAATATTAGGACTTCTACTGAGTGCACTGAGATTAAATGGATGATTATTTTACAGGCCACTAGGGGCAAAGGGTTAAATGATTATATACCTGTAAAACCTGTGTTCAAATCACATGGTCTAAGGTAATGCCTTAAATACTCTGTTTATTTCATTGCTGCAGATCTGATGAAGCATCTAGTTTTGATGCGGAAGCGCTCATCTTTTATCTTTTTTTTAGTTTTATTTTTGTATTAAAAGATTTTATTTGTTTTATGCCATCTGCCTGACTATTTATTTCATTTTATATCTTCTACAAAAGGCCAGGGATTACTTACTCCAGTTGTGTCCATTCTTAGGGATCACAGTACATCTTTCCAAGTTCTAACTTCAACTAGTTCAACTCTTGGAGTTTATAGGACCTTGCCTGGATACAGTCAGACAGTTCGTACCCCAGAGCAGAACTCATTCCCTAAGATTGCATGTCAGACAGATTCTGGACCTTCCCTCTCCTCCTGCGAGATTGATTCTTCAAGCCTTATGTCTGATGGCTGTGGTGATCTCCCTATTAGCTATGGCTCACTTCCACATGAGAATTCTCCAATGGACCCTGTCGATACAATGGTTGATACTTCGCCATCCTTTGAAGCATCCCATAAAGATTTCACAAGCCTGCAAGGAATCCCTACTTTTTTTAAACAGCTTTATTGAATTATCTTTTGTGACATAGCCAGTTTTACATTCATATAAAAGTAATCAAACTATATTAACAGAACAAACATTATGCTTCACATATACTGTTATATATCATATAACCTAAGCAACATTACATAAATTATTCAATTCCTGCCCCCTTTTTTAAACAAGAAACATCTTTATTATACCATCACTTACTACATAGGCAATCATACATTTATATAAATAAAAACAAACCACACTGACACAATCCTAGTTGCAAGCATTTTACATCACAAACCATACAGGCACACTCCCAGTTGCAAACATTCTATGTCACTTATAATCTATCCACTCATTTTCAGTCAAACATTACATAGCTCATTTAAGTCCTGCCTTCTTTTAAACCTCATTCCTGCCCTGTATGTATTGTTCCCACAATTCCCATTTTTTCCTATGTAGTTTACTCCTACCCTTTTCTAAAGGTCTCTATTCCATTGTTTTATCTCTGTTACTATATTCACTGCTTCTAGTATAATTGGTTTAGATTTTGATTTCCATTTTCTAGTAATTGCTTTTTTGGCAGCCAACATAATTAGACACAGCAAGGCCTTACTATGTTTAGGCAATTCTGATTCCGTATCATAGGTTAGAAAAATCAACACCCTTATCACACCAATTTGCCCACCCAGTATCTCTGACAGTGCGTCCCGCAGGGGGTCTTCAAGGTCCGCCAACTCACCACACTCTCAGAAAATATGTTCCCAATTTATTTTTTATTTATTTTACATTTGTTGACTGGAATAGTCTGACTGGATACATGTCCATTTTCATCGGAGGCCCGGGGAGAAAAGCTTCAAACTTACAAACAGATAAAGACAAGCAAGTTACAGTATGTGCACACACATATTATATTAACGTACAAGTTACAGTCTCACATTTCAAGCCTATGAAGAATACAGTTTGTATTCAGAAATATATACAAATATGTTACAGTTTCTCTTATCAAACCTATAGGTGAAGGTATATACAGAGTATCTGCAAAGATGTTGCATTTTCTCTTTTCAAGCCTTTTAGTGTAAGAGGCAAGTCGCTGTGAATAAAAAATTGCAGGGATATGGAAGTAGATGAGGCTTTAGTCAGGGTTAGAGCAAGGACATGACCAGTGAGTTTTAAAATACTGGGTTAGATTTTTTTTTAACTGATTTAGGGAGGAGTTCAGAGCAAGGTCAGATGGGAGCGAATTCCAGGTTTTGCCTACTGAATTTGCAAACAAAGATTCTCCAGATAGGTTGTTAGCTTTAACAGATTGAACCAAAAGTTTTGTAGTGGAATGAAGTGGCCTAGCGTTTTTGTAGGGATGGATAATGTTTTTAAGGGAGGGTGATTTTTCTGGATGGTTAATAACCTTGACTGCTACAGTAAGTTGATTATATTAAATTAGCCTGGGGAGTTCTAGCCATCCTAAGAGGTTTAGGTTTTGACAATGGTGTGTCCTGTAGGGAGTTCCTGTGGCAAATCTGGCAATTTGATTGTAGCAACTAGAGAGTTTGCTGAGATCAGTCTTGTTCAAGTTAGTGAGTATTGGTGAGGCATAGAATAGAGTTGAAAGCAGATGGGTACGGGCAATGGCAGTCCTAGCTACAGGGATGAGAAAAGGTTTGTTTTTCTATAGGAGCCAAGTTTTTTATTAACGGTTTTAATAATTTGTTTACGTGCATATCATATGTGAGGTTGTTGTCTGTTGTAACACCCAGGAGTTTGGTATCCATTTCTGATGAGATTATGGTCCCATTGTTAGATGTTATAGTAAATGAAGGTTGAGAGGATTTGTGAGTAGGGGAGAAGAGCAATGGCTTTGTCTTATTAGGGTTTAATATCAGCAGTTGACTAGAGATTCAGTTTTCCACTGTATTAAAGGTTTTCTGGGTTAAACTAAGGGGATCTGTAGGGGGAGAGGCTAAACAAATCAGACTGGAGTCATCGGCATATTATATACAGGTTGCACCTGGGATTACAGTGTGGAGGTCACTGATAAAGAGGGAGAAAAGAAGGGGATGTAATATGGAGCCTTGAGGGACACCAAGGGTAACTGGGAGAAGGGTGGAGAGTTTATCCTGCCAAAGGACAGCCTGCTGTCTTCCACTATGATAAGATTGAAACCATTGTATGGTATGGTTGTTTAGGGATATTTTATTTAGGGTAATTACGAGTAGCTGGTGGTTAAGCATGTCGAAGGCCTTGGAAAGATCGAGAAACAGGGCAGAAGATAGTTTGTTGTTGTTACGGTTAGAATTTATGACTTTAGAAAAGGAGAGGAGGGCTGAGGTGGTACTGTGCTGTGGTCTAAATCCATGCTGGGAGTTGGCCAGAAGATTATGTTGAATAAGGTAGTGTAAGAGTTGTTTATGGATACACTTTTCCATAATTTTAGCCAGAGGGGAAAGGATAGCTATTGGTCTATAGTTTGACAGCTCAATGGAGCTGCCTCCTTTGTGGAGTGGTATGACGTGATATTTTCCAGATAGAGGGGATAGAGGCTTCAATTATGGTTCTGTTTATCAAAATAGAGACAGCGTATGCTATAACATCAGCAGCTTTTTGCAGTTAGTCTGCAGAGAGGAGATCAGTTGAAAGGGTGGTTGGTTTGAGTTTTTTAATTAGTGCTCTAATGAGTGCAGTCAGAACTTTTTGGAAGCTAAAGGAGAGAATGCTACTGGGTTTAGGAGTTTCAGAGTTCGGACAAATGGGTTTAAGTTTGCTAGCAAGAGCCTGGATGGTTTCTGTAAAGAAACTGTTGAAGGTGTTGGCAATGGACTCTGACAATATTTGGGTTGGGGCTAAGGGAGTTGGAGTTGTGGATTGCCCTGGGTGGAGGAGTTTGTTAATGCTTGCCCAGCACTTCTGTGGCTTGTTGTGGTGTTTCTGCTGTAGATGGCAGCATTTTATTTGTCTAGTAATAATGCTTTTTCTGTATCATTCATATATTGTCGAAATTTGAGTTGATCTTATGGGGATTTAGAGGAGCGCCAGGTGTTCCAGGCATTATTTCCTAGGATGATCTTTAGTTTGGTTTCTTTAGTGAGCCAGGGGGCAACTTTTGTTTTAATTCTAATAGAGCATGCAGGTGCATGGCTGTCAAGGATGGCCAGGAATGCGTTATTAAAGTGTGTTACTGCCTCATCTAATGGTAGTTGTTTTAGAATTGACCAATTACATAATTTAAGTTCTTCTAAGAATTTATTAAGGTTGAACTTTCTGTTATTTCTTATTGTTTTATAGGTGGGTAGATGTGGACATTCAACTTTATGCCTAATAGTGTACGTTAAGAAATGATCACTTAGATCTTCAGGGAGAGTAACTGATTTGTACATGTGGTGGGGGCTATTAATTAGTATCCAGTCTAGGATACTTTCTTTATTGTTAGGCTTGCTGATCCTAGTAGGGGAGGTTATAGTTTGTGTAAAACCATGTAGGTTTATGTGGGTGGTTGGGGTCTCTGCAGTGCAGGTGTTCCAATGTATATTGAGGTCCCCTAGAACAACGGTCTCTTGGGGGTAGGCATTGCATACCCAGTAGAGGATGTCTTCTAGGGTTCCTGAGTTATTACCTGGGGTAATAGTGACACACACTCTATTTATGCATTTGTTTTTATTCATTTGTAATATGGAAATCATAATTTCTGCTTTGTTAAATATAGGTGGTTGAAGGTTGTCTAGAGTAATATTTAGAGTGGTTTTATAGAGAACAGCAACTCCTCCCCCTTTCCTGGTAGTACGATCTAGCCTGAGTATATTATACCCTGGAGGTAGAATTTCATTATCTGGCGTAGTTTGTTTTAACCATGTTTCAGTGAGACAAAGTATGTTGGGGAGTAGGTTGTTAGGAGGGCATGGAGGTTGTGGACCTTATTTTTGATGCATCTAATGTTTAAGTGGCAGGTCAATAGTGAGTTGGGGGGGGTCTATTTAGACTTTGTTTTATGCTTGGGCTGTTATGATTACAGTTAGTGTTATCTGTGGATGTTGGCCTAGGGTTGGGGTGGATATCCCCATCAATAGTAAGGGTGTGAGGCAAACTAGCTATGAGCTTTAGAAATTTATTTATCAGTTTTTGATAGTATTTAGTTTTGGTTTTAACATATCTGGGTATAACAGGGCGGGTATTAGCAGGGGTAAAGGAGTTGGATTCGATGGACATGAATGAGTGGGCAGAAAGGTTTGAGAGGATTGGGTGGTAGTAAGGCATATTTGATGGTGAAAGAATAAAGGGTGATTAGTAAAGGTAGGGTGTAGAGTAGAGGTGGTATTTTAGAAGACTTAGTAAGTATTAGAGACATAATGGGGAGAATATACACCTGGTAGGTAGGCAACCTAGGTGTAATAGCAAATTGCCTTTTTCTTCTCTGTCACACTTCCAACATTTGCTGTCTTCCTCAGGAAAATTTATCTGGTGTCTACTTGGGGTATACATTTCCAAGCAAAATTCCTGAATCTTCTAGATTTTGTTGCATATTTGGGAGACATGTATATATCCTCCCATTGTTTCTTTGTGAACTGCTTATCCAGTCTCTCTACCCAATCCTTTCTAACCTCCTTTGATTGATTCCAATAGTTATCATGCAATATTTTATATTTTCTACTAATTATTCCCTTTTTAATGGCAGCTTCTGTTCCATATTCTACTAAAAACTCTACCAGTGCTGGTCTTTCATTTATGACCCCCCCCCCCCCGCCATATCTCTTTCTCTTTGACTATACTCTGATATCAATCCTTGATAGGGAAGGCAATCTCTGACCTGCAGTCCAAATAAATTCTTAGCATCTTTAAATTCTATCATCTTTCCCTCTCTAGTTATTTGCTACCAATACCTTTGTTCCTTTTTTACTTTTTTCCAATAAATTCCGTCCCCTTCTTGCCTATTGTGCATATCCCTAATTGCAGTCATCCCTATTGGCAGAATTTCCTTTCTCCATTCCCATGTTGGCTTAGTTCTTAGGATACTTTCTGCTACTTTATAGATATATTCTTCTGTATGCTTACTGTTATTCTCCTTAAAGGCCTGCATCCAAAATCCCAGTCTCTCCTTGTTTCTTGATCTTTTCCCATGTTTCATCATCATCCCTTTCCACTTTGCATTATAGTTTTCTGCTATTGCTATATATAGAAGCCTTAACTGTGTAGCTCTGAAATACCCCTTCAAATCAGGTAAACTCAATCCACCCTGTTTTACTAAAAGAATAAGCTTATGCCACTTGACTTGCTGTCTTCCCCTCCCAGATAAAGTCATTTAGCTCTTTATTAATTGCTATCCACAACTTCTCCTCTGGTTGATAAAAATATGCCTGACGTGTATATATGTATATAAGACTAATGGGACTAAAAACATTTTAACTGCTTACATCTTACTATCCATATGCATATTACAAAGCTTCCATTTCTCAGTTTTTGTATTATCTTTTGATGTTATGTAGTCCTATTTCGCCGAACATTATTATGTGTGGGTTTGGAGCCGATCCTCGGCTCCAACTCGGCCGCTTAGAAAGCCTGAAAACGTCTGATTGGCTCGTGGCTAATAGGTATCCCATGGTGCATGCACACATTTCCCAGATCTCGTTTGCTGCGTCTTCATTGGGAAGCTTCTTTTGGTTGGCCATGGTTAAGTGATTTAGTTCTTTATTATTACTACTTATTAGGAGTTTTTGGCTTTGTGTGAAGTGTTTTTCTGATTGCTGATAGCTTTATTGTGATACCGATTAGTGTCTATTAACCGGATTTGACTTATTACTGCTTATAAAATTCTTGGGCCTGTTGGCCTTTTGTGTGTGGTTCCCGTGAGTGTGCGCTTTTAGACTAGACCGTTTAACTTAGAGGTACTAGTTTGTTCCCCATTTCCTTTGCACTAGGTTCGTTTAAGTTAGAGAACCTAGTGAAATCATTTTTCCTTTGTTTTGAGTGTTAGGGCTAGATCTGTTTAAGTTAGAGGATCTAGTTCCTATCTTGTGTGAGTGTGTTGGTTTTTTCTCTACTGCCATTATGTCCAAAGAACATAAAGAGCATAAACAGTCAGAGTTTAAAAAGTGTACTAAATGTTTGCACAAAATGTCCATCACTGATGGACATAGCATCTGTGTGTACTGTTTAGGGGCCATACATCTTCAAGAAACTTGTCTCTTTTGTCATTTCTTTAGCCCTAGAGTGCTCCAGGAATGGAAGAATAAGCTGATCCTAAAAGGCATGTTAAAACCTTCCTTCGAGGAAGACCTAGCCAGTTCTTCCTCCTCTGCTAGGTCGCAGTCTTCTAGAAAGGATAAGGGCAAGACCTCTAAAAGGCCTTCTCCAGCCTCAACTTCTGTCTGTGAACCTCCACAGAAGTTACCAAAATCGGAGCTGGCCTCTGTCTCTTCGGCTCCACTGTCTTCGGAGCCGATTGAGATTTTGGACACAAACCTTGCAGTATCGGCACCAAGTGCTATGGTGCCGATTACTAGCAGTCCTCTTCGGAGCCGGTCTACATACATTCCACTGGTCTCCCCCTACTCTAAAATCGCCTATATTGCAGAGAGCGAGGTCTCCCACATTGTTCTCCAGATCCTCTAGGAGCTTATCTAAAGAAGACATCGAGATAGTGGTGCTCAGACTCCTTAAGTCGTCGGCCTTGCCAAAAATTTTTATCGGCTCCGACCATTTCTGTCTCGGAGCTGACTCCTGCTATTGATCCTGCTCTTTTTCCTCCTCCAACCCAGATTGGGCCTTTGGTACTGACTATAGTGGTGTCCTTGGTTTCAGCACCCCGTGTGGTTGTCTCGGAGCCGAGCTCCACTCCGACACTATCGGCGCCGTCCAAAGTGTCTAGGGTCTGAAACTCTTTGGTCGGGCCCAAGGGGGACACTTGGAACCAAACCTCTTCGGTGCCGAGTCTTCCTCTTGTTGCATCGACCCAAGTGAGCTCAGACCCTACATCATTCTCAGAGCCGATTCCTTTGGAGCCACCGGCACCTATGTGCTCTTCGGAGCCGGGGCATCGTTCAGAGCCAGAGGAATCGGTCTTTGTGAGGATGAGGGCATGTTGGATAGTTCATCTGTACCACGTAGGAGTACCGATGCTATACTCCCTGAAGTGCCGACTACGGTCTCAGCATCCTCTCTCCCCCAGGATGGTAGAGACTCTCAGCCTCAGGACCCCCCAATTGGGTGATCCCTGATCTTTCGAGACCTCCCCAGAAGACCGCACTGCGGAGCCCCCTCGGAAGAGATCATGTAAGAGGAAGCATGTAGACTCCCCAGATGAGTCTGTCACATCTGACACTGACCTTAATGAGTCGGAGGGGTCCCCTAAGTCGTCCTCTGAAGATGTCTCCTTTGCAGACATTTTGGAGATCCTCAGGCAGAGAGGCAGCTGGCCCACCATTACGCCGTCCAATGAGGAGTCAGTGTACCTGAAGGCTTTTGGGTCTCAACCCTCAGCTTCATGGGTGCCTCCTCCATTTGACTAATTACTGGATCTTGTGAGTCAGAAAGCATGGCAGACTCCTGATGCCATGGAACTGGTCCCCAGGCAGCCGAATAAATTTCTTTCCGCCCCTAAAGACAAAGAATTTTTATCCAAGGGTTACCTGTTGATGCCATGGTGGTGGCGGCGGCCACTAAGAAGGAGGAGCTAGCAGAGACTTCTTCTTCTATCCATTCATCTAATAAGGAATCCCGAATGATGGATAGGTACGGGAAGCGTATCTTCTCTTCAGCGGCTTTTACACTCCGATCGCTGAACTATCTATCACATTTTACGAGACTTCAGAGAGATCTCCTAGAGGAGTTAGGAGATACTCTCTTCAGGGAACCTCTACTGAAGCAGTCCCATCTACAGTGTCGGCTCAGTTGGCTACTCGCACATCTATTGTTAACTCCTCCATGCGGCTGATTTCATACGCAGTTGATGGTGCGAGTAGGGCGGCGGGTTCAGGAGTCTCCTTAAGGAGACATTCCTGGATGTGTCTATGCAACTTTGCTGAGCCTTTCAAGTCTACATTCACCAATGCTCCCATGGATGGATCCTCTCTTTTTGAACCCAAGGTGAAAGATACCTTCACCAGGTGTGAGCAGGAAGGAAAGACTCTCTCTGCTGTGGGAGTCCGTTTTACCGTGCCTTCTAGACCTTACCCCTAAAGGTCAGAAAAGCGGCAAAATGTGGTTCAAGAAGTCATAGAGACCTTTCCAGGACTCACAGGGTGATTCCTCCTTCAGAGGCAGGGGAGGAGGAAATAATGGTAGACGTCGCCCTAGAGCCAGGGGAGGCCCACAAAATTAGGGAGGTCGCGATTCCTTTTGTGACCGTCCCTGTCAGTGTTCCTGATGTGGAACCCGACTGTGCGTCTCTGGAGCCAATCGGGGGTTGCCTGTCCTTGTACCCAGAAGCCTGGCTAAATCTCACTCGAGACAAGTGGGTACAAGACATTATCACCAGAGGTTACTCTATACCCTTTTCCCTTCCACCATGCCCTCCCAAAAGGATCCCAGATGTACCAACCAATCACAGGGATCAAGCAGCTATAGAGATAAAAAAGCTGCTATTAAAATGAGTCATCCAAAAGGTTCCAACAGACCAGACAGGATTCGGAACATACTCCAGGTTATTTTTAGTTCCAAAAAGAACAGGGGACTAGCGACCCTTCCTAGACCTCAGCAGGTTAAACGAGTATATAAAGAAGTCCAAGTTCCGAATGGTCACTCTGCAATCCATACTCCCTCTGTTAGGGAGAGACAGCTGGATGTGCTCAGTAGATCTCCAGGATGCCTACTACCACATAATGATGGACAAAGCATCAAGGAGCTTCCTACACTTCCGGCTGGGAGCCAATCATTACCAGTTTCGGGCGCTGCCCTTTGGTCTCACCACAGCTTCCCTGGTGTTCACCAAGTGCATGGCAGTAGTCACAGCTCATTTGAGGCATCAGGGAATCCAAGTCTTTCCATACCTGGACGATTGGCTCCTGACCACCACCACCAGGCATCGCCTAGTTCAGTCGAGAGATTCCACAATCAAGCTCTCTTCCCAGTTGGGAATCTCGATAAACTGGTAAAAATCCTCTACCTTACCCACTCAGTCTATAACTTTTATAGGAGCAAACACAGACACGGTCGATATGACAGCCAGATTACCTACAGACAGAATACAGAATCTTGTGCAACAAATTTACAGGATAATTCCCCTTCGAAGAGTCAAAGCGAAGGTGGTGTTGCAGCTTCTCGGAACTATCGCGTCGACCATAACCTTGGTACTTTTAAAAGACTACATATGAGAATACTCCAATGGCTCCTGTCATCCCAGTGGTCTTTTCAGCAGTTGCCTCTACATCATCAAATTCTGATTACAGATTCTTGCAAAAAGGACCTACGCTGGTGGATTCAACCAGGTCATCTTACCACAGGACTCCCTTTGTACCACATCAACCCGTTGCCACTGTGACCACAAATGTCTCTTATATAGGGTGTGGGGGGCATTATCTTGGCAGGACTGTCCAAGGCACATGGCAAGAGCAGGGGCTCATCTGCATATCAATGTCCTAGAGATGAAAGCGGTGCTTCTAGCATTGCAAGCACTTCTCGACTTTCTCCCTCTAGAGACGATAGCTATCCAGACCGACAACATGTCGATGGTCTGGCATCTAAACAAACAAGGGGGGACCATATCATACACCTTATGTCAAGAGGCCCTGCGAGTTTGGAATTGGGCGATTTTTTCCCAATGCTTTCTCATTGCAACGCACATCCCGGGGACTTCCAACGTGATAGCGGACAAGCTAAGCAAGGCTATATTGTTACCTCACAAATAGTCCTTGAACCAGAAAATAGCTAGTATGATCTTCCACAAGTGGGGACAACCCTGCTGCAACCTCTTTGCCAACCCCATCAACACCAAATGCAGCACCTTTTTCTCTCTCATCCTCCCTTTGGGAGAGTCTTCAAGAGATGCACTAGTCCACGATTGGCCCCCGGGACTCCTTTATGCTTTCCCTCCTTTTCCACTCATCCCCAAGGACATACAGAAAGCAGTGTTGTTGGGAAGCAAAATGATCCTCATCACTCGTTACTGACCTCATCAGATTTGGTTCCCTTTTCTCGGGCTTCACCTGTTAGACTACCCATGGACTCTGGACCCAGTGCCAGACCTCCTGACACACGTCAGGTTCTCTTCACCCCAGTCTCCACACTCTCAGACTGACAGCATGGCTGCTCTAGTTCCATCACTAGTCAGGCTTCATGATCTGTCTCCAGCTGTAACTCATATTATTACCTCTTCTCACAAGCCTTCGACTAGAAAATTGTATCCTAGCAAATGGAAGAGATTTTCTATATGGGCACACAACAGAGAAGTTGATCCATTTACAGCTCCCATTAATATTGTTCTAGAGTTTCTCTCAGAACTCTTTCACCAGGGTTCAGCGGCTGCTACACTCCGAGTTCAGCTAGCAGCAATATCTAATTTTCATGTGGGGATTAATGATTCCACTCTTATGTCTCACAAACTGTGCAAATCCTTTCTTAGGGGTTCCATGATGTTAAGACCTCCTGTGCAAGACCCCATTCCTCCTTGGGATCTGAATCTAGTCCTGTCTAGACTTACTCTGCCACCTTTTGAACCAGCCCATAGTTGTCAGTTGAAATTCCTGTCTTGGAAGACCCTTTTTCTGGTAGCAATAACCTCAGCCAGATGAGTTTCTGAATTACAGGCCCTGTCTGTTAAACCTTCATATTTAATTTTTTACAAAGACAGGGTCTCTCTCCGGACCAACCCTTCCTTTATTCCTAAAGTCTGTTCTCAGTTTCACTTAAACCAAACAATTGAATTGCCAGTGTTCTTCCCTAATCACTCCAATAAAGCAGAGTATACATTCCACCAATTGGATGTGCATAGGCAACTGCGTTTCTATATCCACAGGACCAAAGGATTTAGAAAATCAGAACAGCTGTTTATTTCCTTTACTGAGTCGAGAATGGGCTTGCCATTTTCCAAGGTTACACTTTCGAACTGGATCTCTAATTGTATTTCCTTTATTTACAGTTCTCAGGGAAAGGAGTTACCCTTTAAAGTTAAAGCGCATTCCACCAGGTCCTTCTCTACTTCTGCTGCTTTCCAAGCCAGGACACCTTTTGATAATATATTTGCAGTAACAACATGGGCTACCCCTCATACCTTCATTTCCCATTATAAATTGGATTTTACTTCCAGGGGTAGAACCTCGTTTGGTTCCATGGTACTGAGGAGTACTTTCCAGTGAGCCACCCATTCAAGATGTTAGGGATGCTGTCCCACACGTAATAATGGAGGCGAGATAGGACTACATAACATAAAGAAGTTATGTACTCACCATAACGTTCCATGTATGTAGTCCATCTCGCTGAACATTATTACGAACCCACCCACCAGCCCCCTTCCTGGAGGATTTGGATACAGTTTTTCCTTTTCTACAGTGGTTTATACCATAAGGGCGCTTTTATTACAGTTTATTCTTCCGGACCTTTGTTCTTTTTCCTGTTTTATCCTGATAGACTAGTAGCAAACAAGATCTGGGGAATGTGCACATGCACCATGGGATACCTATTAGCCACGAGCCAATCAGAAGTTTTCAGGCTTTCTAAGCGGCTGAGTCAGAGCCGAGGATCGGCTCCGAACCCACACGTAATACTGTTTGGCAAGATGGACTACATACATGGAACGTTATGGTGAGTACATATCTTCTTTTTTAGTCTGTTCCCACATATCCTTAGCTGCCACACCAAAATCATTTTAATCCATACTCCTAAATACTTCATTATATCATGTCCCCATTGCTGAGCCAGTTCATATGTGTTTACGTAATTTACTGCTATAGCCTTTGTTTTAGCTTCATTAATTTTGTATCCTGAAAAGATTTGGGCTGTCTCAAAATGTTTCACAACACTGTAATGTCTCCTTCTGGTTTTGTCAGGTATAAAATTATATTATCTGCAAACAGAGCCAGCCTCCCCCGACCACCACACTAATTATATCCTTGAATCTGTGAGTCCTTCGCCCTCCCTGCCAGCAGTTCTAAGTATAATGCACATAACAAAGGGAAAGAGGACACCCCCACCTGGCTCCTAGGCTCAAGCGGAAGTCACCAGAGAGGACCCCACCCACCTTAATTTTTGTCTCCAATCCCTCGTATAGCCTCCTAATCAACCTCATATTTTTTTCAGGAAATGCAAATACCTCCACAGCCCTGCCCACAAATTCCCAGCCCTTTCCGTCAAATGCCGTCTCTGCACCAAGACCCACCAGCAACAATGGCACTCTCCCTCCAGATTATCAACATTCCGTTAATGTTGTTAAAGGTTTGCCTCTCCTCCACAAAACCACACTTATCCATATCTATCAGTCTTATCATTACCCTTGCCATTCCTGTAGCCACCATAGACATGAACACCCCACAACCATGGTTAGATTCTCGCAAGTTTTTGGTTAAATCAGCCTCCTGCTGTTCAGGATTAAATAAGTTAATTAAGTTAGCAACTGTTGTATAAAAAGGAGGGCATAAATCAGCCAGTTCAGAGTCACTGACACTTTCTGCCCTGAGCAACAAAAAAGGATGAAGCACTACAGAGTAAGAACAGACCTGGAAGAAGATACCCGAAGAAACCTGGATATTTTTCAAGGAAAATCAGAAGAAAGAGAGTTTCTGAGAAGCTCAAATAGACTTGCCTAGAGACTGTGCTCTTGATGTAAGGGATCATGCTTAAATGTACGTTACATTATTTTTTCATTTCACATGATTATTTAGATAGAACTTGCATTCTGTCAGTATTCAATAAAACCTCATTATTTTATAGACTTTGTATCCATTGCATTTCATATTGCCCATTCGTGGCTACAGTGACGTACTGTGAAAGATACTTTTCATGCGAAAAATACACAATTGATACTTTTTGTTGCTTGCAAAAAAGGCTATTTGTTCGAGCACATTTTATTCCATGTGACAGACTGCATTACTGTAGTATGTTCTGTGAGTAGAATTGTTGGAGCAAATGTATCCAATCTAAAGGGATGCAGTCCTGTGGTGTGTGCTGGAAAGGATACATTCCAAGGGAATAAGGTCAGGAAGTAATCAAAATTATAACCTCAGCAGATTTCTAAACTTTCTGTCAAGTTAAAACAGAATGCTAGGCAACCCAAAATGGAGAATTTTAAGCAGCAGGTGAGTGTTGAGAAAGAAAAACTTGTCAATAAAAATAATTCAGTACTGTAATTAAAGGGGGGAAACAGTGCCTGGTCAGAATTCTAAACTCATTTCTGTCAGTATAAGACGAAAAACTCAAATAATGGAAGGCTGTAGATAACAGGTATTTATAAGTAAAGAAAGGGTAGAATTAAAATAAATCTGTTTCATAATCATCCTTTTCCATTTTGATTTATAACCTTTTACTTTTGTTAGGTATGTGAGCATTAACTATATAACACTAAAGGTACCCCTGTAAATCAGATAATCCTAAAGCACCCTGTTCTATGGGAAGGATCAACTTATCTCACTTGATGATTGCCCTCTTCCTTTCCCAGATAAATTCATCAAGTCCATTTTAATAATTATCCACAACTTCTACGCTGGTTGATAAACTTATCCCACTTAATGTTTGCCCTCTTCATCTCCCAAATAAATTCCTCAATTCCTTATTAATAATTATAAAGAACTTCTCCTCTGGTTGATAAAAATATGTCTGACCTGTATATGAATCTAAAAGGACTAAAACATTTTCACTGCTTGTGTCTTATTCTCCATATCCTTAATCAAGAACTTCCATTTTCTCAGTTTTTGTGTTATATTTTGTTTAGTCTCTTCCTACTATGCTTAGCTACCATAACAGATTCCTGTTTTAATTTATATACCTAAATACAGTAAACTCCCTGTTATCCGGGACTCAAGCAACCAGTAGTTGATTGGCTTGTATGCTGGCATGCGAGCAAATCAAAAATTGCAAAGTGGAAACCCTTCTCAATGTGGAACAGTTCAGCATTGAGTAGGAGTGGCCCCGCTTTGCGATTTTTGATTGGCTAGCATGTTGGCATACGAGCCAGTGAAAAATCCCAAACAGAACCCTCTTCTCTTCAATGCAGAACAGCCTGCTGATCCGCATTGAACAGAAAAGGCTCTGCTTTGCAATTTTTGATTGGCTTATATGCCGGCATGTGAGCCAATCAAAAATCTCAAATGAAAGCCTCTTCTGTTCAGTGCGGAACAGCCCGCTGTTCTGCACTGAACACAAGAGCCTCCGCTTTGCCATTTTTGATTGGCTCGTGTGCCAGTATATGAGTCCATCAGAAATCCCAAAGGGAAGCCTCTTCTGTTCAGTGCAGAACAGTCCGATGTTCCGCATTGAACAGAAGAGGCTCTGTTTTGCGATTTTTTTTATTGGCTCATATGCCGGCATATGAGCCAATGAAAAATCCCAAAGGGAAGCCTCTTCTTTTCAATGCAGAACAGCCTGCTGTTCTGCATTGAACAGAAGAGGCTCTGCTTTGTGTTTTTTGATTGCCTCATATGCCGGCATACAGGCCAATCAAAAAAATCACAAAGCAGAGTCTCTTTTGTTCAATGTGGAACAGTATTGCACTCAAGTAGTTCAGAAGAGAGATAGAGCCTTGGCTCCAACCTCTTGATGCTGGTGGGTATTTGGTACCCTCTTCAGCTCTAAATTGTGTGGAGCCATTCTTGGTGGGTGTCAGAGTTGTCATCCTTCTAGCTGTCATTCCTGATCTCTGGCTCAGACCTGTCTTGTTCCTCAGTGCTAGGGGGTTCAAGCTTTACTCTGAGTTATAAATAAAAAATGTCCACAAAAAGCTGAACAGCCATTTATTCCAGTGCAGATAAAAGTGCAGGTAAGCGCTTTTGCAGTCTCTTCCACTTCTTCAGACCAAAGGATGATACTTAGCAAAACAAGGTACAATATTTAAATATACTAACATATGAAAATATTGTGCCTTGGTTTGCTAAGTATTTTTGGTCTGAAGAAGCGGATGAGGTGGCGAAAGTGCTTACCTGTACTTTTACCTGCATTGAAACAAACAGCTGTTCAGCTTTTTGTGGACATTTTTTATTTATACTTGGAACTTTTTGTGTCCTTGGTCCACTGATCAACTTTTGGTTTATTTACTCTTAGTTACTTCAATTCAGCAGGGGAAGGCTTGGTTCTAGAGTTGGATTCCCAGATGCTGATGGATTCTTGCTTGACTGTTGACTGCTGTTCAAAGTCAAGTACAGAATGGCATACTACAGGACCACCTTCAGCACCACTTCTGCCGCAGATGCCCATATATCTATTTCTAAACCATAATTTCACAGGTGTCAGAGACAGAGCAGACTGGATGCCCTCAAAGAAACTGGCATAGTGATAACAGGATCTTCGAGGGAGTTGGATCAGTTACAGTTGAAGATTGCCAGGAAAAGGAAGTGTAAAAGGAAACACATGGAATCCAAAATGTGGTCCCCTACTTCAGACATGGACTTAGATGATTGAGAGGGATCCCCACATTCCCCTCCTGATGACACCTTCTTTGGCAAAATCATTGAGCTTATAAGACATTAGGGATCTTGACCCAATTAACCACCCCCTCAGGATCCAAATAGATGCATCTGATCTGACAAGTGGCAGACTAAGATGAAAAGGATCCCTTGTTATGGTACATACATTTATATATATATATATATATATATATATATATATATATATATATCTATGTCAGATGATCAAGTTTTCAGAAATTCAAAATTCATACAGATGAGACCATATGATCGAGTTTCTGAAAAAACACAAAAATCTACTTTTTTAATGCTTGTGGCAAGCCCCCCTGCACCCCTCACATCCCCTGCAAATTATATATACCAACTTCGAGATTACACTACAGTGAAGAAAAGGGTAAATTTCCCATTCCTCGCTGTACCTCAGTCTCCATTCAAAAGCTTCAAGTTTTCAAAAACTTGATCATATGATCTCATCCATATGAATTTTGAGTTTCTGAAATCTCGATCAACTGATAGAGATCTACTGGCCCAGTAATCAAGGAGCCTCAATCCTCACCACTAGCACCAGTGATGGGTGTGCACATTGGGAAAGATGAAGTACACACACACAGTAAAGTACAATTTCCCTTAAGAGCACACAGAGATCACAGTCAGTCTGGGGCTGGTTTCTCCTTTTTTGTCCAGATCCCCAGTAAGACTCCCCACTGGCACAGCTGTAGGGTCCAGATCTCAGCCTAGTGGTCAAGCTAAAACCTCCAGCACCCTCTCTGTCCAACCAGTGCTTCGTGTCCCTGCCCAAGTAGCTGACACACACACACACACACTTTAAGATTTGATTTAGATACAGACAGACAGACACTCCTGTGGAAGGCTGGCACAGGTTCTCCAGCTATGCCCCCTTTCTGCCCAAACTATAAGATAGTACCGACTGTCACCAACCACTACTACCAGCTACTATAAGGCCCTTCCCAAAGGGTGACCAATTTCACTGTGTAATATTACTGTTATCCAAATAGTAAGTGTGACGAACAGCAAGACTATTGGAGTGGCTTGGACAGTATCACCAAATACATGCAAGTAGTCTCTAAGAGCTTAAATTATCTGTGCACAAAGCAGCCACAGTTGAAAGGTTTAAAAATATTTAATAATAAATAATAAAAACACAAGACAAATCTCCTCAATTCAACACAGTGCTAATAAAGAGTTCAGAAATCACAGGAAACTTTAAAACAATGTTGTAGGATAATCTGACATAAATATAGAAAACAGCTAGACTAATCTGGCTAAATTCCTATCTAACTCTAAGAGAAATCACTGTTCAAACTACTACTTGCTTGCTCTGTATGTAAGTGCTGGTGAGTTGTTGTCAGATCTCGATCAAGATATAAAATGCTCAGTCTTTCTTTCTGAGAAAATCTTAAATTGATAATACCCAGTACTGCTATGTCATTTCACATTACATCATTTTATCACATCTCCTTTAGTTCCCAAGCTAACAGAAACTCAAAATTTACATTTCTTTGTAAGTTGCACCCGGCCAGGAAACCACAAAAATAAAAAAACACTTTTACATGTAAAAATCTAGCAGTTATCTCTGTCTTAATAACAATAGAAAGAATTTGCTAGCCCAGACATCCTGTCTCCGAGCTTGAGATGAAACACAGTTGTAATTCTTTACAACAACATTCTTCAGCAGGGTGCACTGTGGTTACATTTTTGAGGTTCAGCATATAACACAGTTTTCTTACACTTAGTTTTCTTTACATGTATAAAACAAGCCTGTGTATTATATTAATATTTATGACATAGAATTATCTACAAAATTCTGTCTGACTGGGCTGGCAGCTCCTCAGTTTTTCACATTTCTTCACCCCCTGAGAACTCAAACTAGTTTTTCAAGTGTCCCTTGAGAAACGTTGCTAGAGATGGTTAGGTCTATTTGGGTATACCTTACCCCATTCCCTGTCTTGAGGGGCCATCTGCATTGGTGTTGCTAACCCCACGGCGGTGCTGCACTAATATATCATATGCTTGCAACCCTAGGCTCCATCTTAGCAACTTGATATTTTGCTGGCTGGCTCGGTGTAACCATGTTAGGGGATTGTGATCTGTAGCTACAGTGAATTTTCTTCCATACAGATAAGGCTGAAGTTTCTGCAGTGCACACACTATGGCTAGACATTCCTTTTCTACAGCTGCATAGCATTCCTCCCTGGGTTGGAACCTACAACTGAGATAAGCCACTGGGTGCTCTTCTCCCTTTGAAGAAATTTGGCTAAGTACAGCCACCCCATGGTTCGAAGCATCCACCTGCACAACAAATTCTGGGCTAGTTAACACAGGGGGTCCTCCCAAAGCTTCTGGAATGTCTGCTCACATGCTGTGGTTCACACTACATTATCCGGCCTGTTTTTCCTTGTCAGGTCTGTGAGGGGAGCAGCTATGGTACTATAACTGGGGACAAACTTTCTCTGGTACCCTGCTGTCCCTAAGAATGTCTTCACCTGCTTTTTAGTAACAGCTGCAAGCCATGCCTGAATGGCTTCCACTTTGGCAAGTTCTTGCCTGATCTTACCACTCCCCACTCTATGTCCCAGGTAGAAGACCTCTGCCATACCCACCTAACATCTGCTAAGCACTTATTTTCATAGGTGGGTGAGTGGATGTCAGGCCACCACTGTTAAAGTGCTGTCATATTTTTGGTGAGGGAACAAGCCCTTAGCACTTTGCTTGAGGACATGAGGATTTGGTTAGCTGATAGACAATGTGCTACTTTAGATAAGTTGGGGGAGAAGGGAAACCTATACCAAGCAAGCAGACCATCACTGCACAGCAAAGGGACACCCAGTGCTGCTCATGGGTCTAAAGGAACCCATGGTGGGCAGCCCAGACTGTCGCAACAGAATCTGACAGTAGCAGGGGAAGCCACTAGTCCAGGTACATGTCCAGGACCTAGGGTTAAATGTTTTGAATGCAACCAGTGGGGCCACATGGCATATAGATGTCCACAGAGGCGAGGTGGGGGAACAAAAGGTGAGGGAGCCAGAAAGTGGGAAGGACAAAATGCCAACAGTAGGTTGTTTTGAAACAACAAGGGTACCAAACTACCACCAGAGGTTATATCCTATCATAGTGAATGGCAAAGAGGCCATTGCTTAGAGAGACACAGCCTCTGACATAACCATTTAGAGAAGCACTACTTGCCTGAGCAATCTACTTCAGTCAAAGCTTTAGGAGGGACCCCATGACATATACCTTTGGCTAGGGTTCACCTTGACTGGGAGGGTGGAAAATGAAGCCAGCAAGTAGGTGTGTTTGAGGATATCCCTGCAGATGTCCTGATAGGGAATGATTTTGATACTGCAGTACCATGTGCTCATGCAGTTACACGCAGTCAGGCTTGGAGACAAGCATATGGGTGTGGTACCCTGGGGGAGAAACAGTCAGACTGAACACTTGCAGCCAGGACTGGTGAGGTGGTTATTTCAAGGAGGGAGCTACCTTGTGGCAGTGAGACTAAAGGTGAGCCACAGCTGCTTGTGGGTACTGATGGTTCCTTGGACAGAGTGACTGCACAGGTAGAGGTGAGTAGTAGTACCAAGGCTGACAGTGAGGCACCACTGTCAGAGGATGCCAGACTTCCTGTGGAAGGGAGCGGGAAGGGTTACAAAGAGAGAGTTGAGACAGGCTCAGCTCTCAGACCATACATTACAAGGCCTGGGGCAGGTAACTAGTGAGGCACCTGATTCTCACGGGAAGGGGGAATCTGTACACTGTGACAAAGGGCTACTGTATAGAGAGTAGACCCCTGAGGGAGGGCTGGAAGATGAGAGAATATAGCAGTTGGTATTGCCTAGAGCCTACCATCTGGCACTTCTAGCCATAGCTCATGATATTCCCTTTGCAGGTCATATGGGCATAAAACATACAAAGAGATGTATTATACAGAACTTTTATTGGCCTGGAATTTCCAGAGCTATAACAGGGTACTTCAGGACATGTGAGCAGTGCCAAAAGGTAGGGAAGGCAGGAGACAAGGTGAGAGCTCCTTTGATGCCTTTGCCTGTGATTGAGGAGCCATTTCAGAGGGTAGCTATGACTATTGTGGGGCCTCTGAGTACGCCAAGTTCCACAGGGAAAAAGTACATCCTAGCGGTAGTAGATTATGCTACAAGATACCCTGAGGCAGTGGCTTTGTCCTCCATTGAGGCAGAAAAGGTGACAAATGCTTTGTTAGAGATTTTCAGCAGGGTAGGTTTCCCAAAAGAAGTGCTGACTGACAGAGGTGCCAATTTCATGTCAGACCTGCTGGCTTGTCTGTGGAAGTACTGTGGGGTGAAGCACCTAAAGACAACCCCCTACCATCCCCAGACTAATGGTCTTGTTGAGAGGTTTAACTCTACAATCAAGTCCATCCTACAGGCATTTGCATACCAGTTTAAGAGGGAGTGGGACAAATGTTAGCCCCATCTGTTGTTTGCTTACAGAGAGGTTCCCCAGGAATCCAAGGTTTTTCACCCTTTGAGTTAATGTATGGACTTAGGGTGAGGGGGCCTCTAGATTTAATTTGTGATGAGTGGGAAGGTGAGTGTGAATCTCACAAGGAGTGTGCTGTGGCATATGTCCTAAATCACAGGACAAGGTTCAGAGAAATCGTGGGCTTGGCCCAGGAGAACCTGGCAGAAGCCCAACAACAGAAAAAGGTCTGGTATGACAGGAATGCTCGAGCTAGAGAGTATGCTATAGGGCAATAAGTAATTGTTCTCATTCCTGTTAGTTCTCCAAGACAGCAACACATATGATCTTATATCTCCTCAAATAGTAAGAGCAGTTAGACACAATTTTTTGTATTTGATCTATTTGTTACAGGCATGATATCTGAGTCTCTATTTGAATATTTTAAAGTTGATTTTCTTGGATTCCAAGATGGCTGCCGACTAGTCTAGTCCTTACTCTCTGAGCTCCTCACAGCTATTTAACTTTTGGTTTTTTTTACAACTATACATCAACCTTTTTCCTCAAATTTTTATACTAAAAGATTTTATAAATCTTTTTCTATGCATTTGGATTATTTTTTCTTCTGGAATTATTATCCTGGGATTTATTTTACCTCAGAACATTCTTGGTCTCTCTGCTGCTGGGACTCCTACTGCTCCAGTCTGTTCCTGGTTCCTGGTATCCTGTTAACTGCATTCCATTTCTGGGCATGGCTACAAAATCTGACTCCATGGAGACTCAGCCTACAAAGGCCAAATATACTTCAATGCTCTCTCCTGAAAAAAATTCAGGTTCAAAAAGACTGAAATCATCTAGACAACCTACAGAAACTATTAATGTAAGTAATAAAGATTTAAATGGCTCAAATTTCCTTTTAGAAGAACTAAAAATAGCATTAAAACCAATCCAAAGTGCTATACAAAACTTTTCAGAACAGTTTACAGACTTTAGTAAATCTTTAAAGCAAATAAACGATAGTATTGTTACTATTGAAAATAAAATCTTAGCTTTGGAGGTTAAAACAGACTTATTGGAAAGTGACTTTAAATCTAGAGATAAAACTGTTTCAGATTTGCAAGCTATAATATTGGATCTGGAAGCCAGGAGTCGAAGAAATAACATCATTATTCGTGGTTTACCTGAATCTTATGACAATAAAAACTTGTTATCTGTGACTAAAAATATCTTTGAAACACTGTTAAATTGTGAAGCTTCTTCAAAATCTATAATTGAAGAGAGAGCACACAGAGCACTGCGTACAAAGCAAGATTCTTCCACACCAAGGTTAATTTATACTAAGTTACTAAACTTTCAAGACACTTTCCAGATCCTAGAAACTGCTAAAACAAAGAAACAATTCATATGGAAGTCTCACAAACTATCATTTTCCCAAGATCTTCCTGCACAGATCAAATTAGACAAAAACTAGCCCCCTATTGTGCTGACTTGATAAAAAGAGGGATTAGATTTCGAATGGCATATCCTAATACCTTGTCTTTCACAGCTAATGACAAAAGATTTGTATGTTCAGATCCTAAAGATGCAAAAGACATTTTTCTTAAAACATTTAAAAAGCTTCCTGACACTGTATCTTAATATTCTACTGTTAAAGAACTACAATAAGGTTTGATCTTTTCTTTAATATGACAGTATTTGTGTTACATGATTTGTAATTCTGGTGTGACATAATTATATTACCTTAAGAACTTGTCATGTAATTTACACATGATGGATTTGGTGTGACAGTGTGCAGTGACAGGATATATGCTTGTTAGATTTGTGTGGATTAATAGAAGCATTTAAATTCCTGTATTTACTTTTTTCTCTTTCACTCACATATGCTTGCTGTGTAAATAGATAATATGTTAATTTTACTACAAGCTTTGGAGTTACAGCCTTCTGTGTAAGCTAAATGATTTTTGGAGGGAAAAACATTCCATCTCAACATTCTAGCAAGAAAATCTTCCCCTCAGAGTTCCAGCTGATGCTCTGCATGAACATGCACACTACAGTCTCTCTGAGATGGATGGTGATGTCATCATTTGTGAGGAAAGAAGGACAGTTTCAAATACACAAGTCTGCTTGTTTTCAACAAGTATTCAATAGCACTAACTTTTTAATAGATCTGGCTATTATTTAAAGTGTTTTCTCTTCATAAATGAAGGTTGCTTTTTAAATTTAAACAGATTCATGTCACATAATATATTCAGTGACTTTGTGTGTCTGCATGACTTCAAAGCAAGCTGCTACTTTCATAAAGCAGAGTGAAAATGTTTCTGGAAACAAATGAACAGGTTAGTTTTATATATTAAAATTCTAAAGGATGTGTAAAGAAATGAACATATTTTCCTATTCAGAATATTTTTTCATACAATATTTTATATTATACTGAAGTGTTTAATTTGACAAATGTTACAAAGTATACCTGTTCATATGAAAGTTTCATGTTCTTTCTATTCTCTGCTCTCTCTCTTCTCAGAGGCTGGATGTGATATTTATGATTAGTAGTTTATGTTTAAGAAAGCCTTTACTTATTTGAAAGGTTTGAAATAACTATCTTTAATATGATTAGCTGAATCTACATGTATATATTTAAGCCCTTAGATTTACTGCATTTAGCTTGCTTGTTTCTGTTTTAATTAGATTTTCAAAATGTTTACTTTAAAAGCCTTGTCTTTTCATGCTGTTTTGCTATGTTACATCTATAGCTTAGAAGAATAGTATGGCTATATAACCTAACAGAGTCATTAGTAAAATATTCAAAAAGTAGATTTAAAATTATATGTATGCACATTGTTGTACATTCAGTCCAATATATATGATGCTGTTTAAGTTACTATTTAATAATATAATTATACTTTATTCATGTATATTAACTAGTGTTAAAACCTTACAGCTTATAATATTTCATTTTGAATAGTTCCTGTACTATTATTATCTAGTTAATAGATGCATCTCCAGACTGAATTGTTTTTCATTTTGAGATATGGTTGCTTGGTAGTTGTTTTTGCTTTATTTGAACTATAACTAAATACTCATTCTACAGGTATTAGTGCTTTTATCATACTAATGGTCATGTTGATTAATGAAATTATCACTAAAGTACTAAAGAAGGTTCAGTAGATAGTGCATGACTATTATCTTTAGTTCAGTAATGCTATGCTTATTTACTTATATTATAATGTTACCAGTTGGTTTTGTTATACTTATATATGTTATCTTACATATCTTTCAGTTTTAATTGTATTACTTCTTATGATAGAGTGTTCTAGTTAAGCAGAGTGTGATTTATTTATTATTTACTTGTTTCTCTTTCTCTTGAAATACTTGAGGAAATACATTTAATCACTATAAATTTCAATTTAAGGATAGGAGCTTTAGATTAGTATTAGAAGTAGGGATTAAGCATGTTGGATGTCTTGAAATTAGTTAATTTTGTATATATTTTTAGTAGTATTACTCGGACTTTATGTTATGTTAGGCTTCCTTTGAGTAATTTGTATTCTAACTTGAGGTTATTATTATCTATAATTACAATGTTTTTTTTCATGTTCTTCTTCTCTTCCTTTATCACAGGGGGATTGGTGGGTAGGCACTAGGGTTAGGATAAAGGTTATTATTATACATTTCATGGTTCTTAAAAACCTTTTTCTTTTTCTTTCAACAAATATTATTTGATGACTTGCTTGAATACTTAAAGACTGTTTTTCTTTTATTTTTTCTTCTTCTTTTTAATGTTGTGTTGGATTTGCACCTTGAGTTCACTTTTATAGCATCAATAATGATTATACTTGTAGAATATGCCTGTTGACATAATTTTAGATTCTTGGAATGTTAGAGGCATTCAAGATAAAGCGAAAAAGTCACTATTATTTCATATGATCTTTAAATCACAGGCTAACATTTGTTTTATTCAAGAGACCCATATTTCACGTATTGATTGGAATAAAGAGTTAAAAAATGGATCAAAAGATTATAGCTTCAGGTGACTCATCTAACTCCAGAGGTGTAGTTATAATCATTAAACAAAAATTCATTGGGAATATTATTGATGAGAAATTTGATGATGAGGGGAGGTGGTGCTTATTTACCGCTTCTATTGCTGGTTTGGACAAACCCTTATTAATTTTAAATCTATATGGCCTATGTAATTCACAACATTTGTTCATTTTAAAAATTTACAATATTCTTGCATCCTATAAGGATCATCATATTATAGTGGGTGGTGACTGGAATGCAGTTATAAACCCTGTAATTGATCGTTCCCGCTCCACTGTCACCTATAATCTTCAATCTACTCTGGCTATAAATGATTTGATGACAGAATATAATTTAATAGATCCCCTCCGCACTGTTAAAAATATAAATAAGAATGATATATATACTTATTATTCTAAGTGCTATCATTCGTGGTCCAGATTGGACTTCTTTCTAATTTCAGATTATATTTCAAAATATATTGTGGACTTTACTACAGAACCCAGATTCTTTTCGGATCACTCAAGAATTTCACTAAAATTGAACATAAAACCCAATATCAAAAATAAAACTATGTTTAATAAGTGGACCTTAAATAATAACTTATTGTCAAATGAAGATATTTGCAAACAAGCTTCAGAAATCCTAAATGAAATGGTGAATAGTCTTGAATCATCAGACATTCCTTATGACATACAATGGGCTGCATGTAAAGCAAGATTAAGAGGTTTATTTATTAGTAAAGCTGCTTTTTTCAAAAAACAATACTTTAAGAAAGAGGAATTCTTAAAATCAAGAATTTCTGCGTTGGAAAATCATCTTAGTCTGAACTATGATGCTACTTTAGAAAAACAAATTTTTGATTGTCAGAAAGATTTAATTCTGCTTCACCAAAATAACCTCTCCTTAGCTGAACAAAAGCTACTTGCTTCATATTCAGAATGGGCCCAGGTTCCATCTAAATTGTTAGCGAGAATTATTAAAGTTAACTTCAGAAATCCAAATATTACATCTTTATCTTATAATAACAGATTATATAATACTGATGAAGAGATTATTCAACTTTTCACCTCTCTTTACACTGAGTTATATTCAGGTTCTTCTAATTCTGTTAAAGATAATCACTCAAAACTCTTTTTAGACTCTTTGCAGTTCCCTAAACTTAATGATAATCAGCAAAAACTACTTTCTACCCCTATATCGGTACAAGAAATCTCGGATTCAATAGATAATCTTAAATTGGGTAAATCTCCGGGACCTGTGGTTTTACTCCAGAATTTTTCAAAACTTTCAAATTGGTAGTTCTTCCCTTTCTATTTAAAGTTTACAATCATATAAGAGTTAATGATATCTCAGATATTCATTGGAACACATCCAAAACCATTCTAATTCTAAACAATAATAAAGATAAATCTGACCCAGTAAATTATAGACCCATTTCTTTAATTAACGTGGATATTAAGATTCTGTCATCTATTCTGGCTAACAGATTGAAACGGATTTTACCCTCAATTATCTCGTCAGATCAATCAGGTTTTATGTCTCAGAGACATGCTTGGGATAATACTCTATCTTTAGAGACTATACTTCATCTCATTAAGAAAAATCCAAACCCTATATATGCTTTGATTATAGATGCATCAAATGCCTTTGACAGAGTATGTTGGAACTTTCTATTTCAAACTATGTTATGTTTTAATATTCCCTTATTCTTTATAAATTTTTAAAAGTTTTATACAAGAATATGTTTACTAGACTATACATTAATGGTCAATTTTCTGCTCGATAAAGATCACTAAAGGAACAAGACAGGGTTGTCCATTGTCCCTTTTCTTTTCAACATTTACTTAGAACCTTTGCTATTGTTTATTACTCAAAATACTTTTCATAACATCCCTAGAATTCTTAATACTAATATTCATTTCTCTGCTTTTGCGGATGATTTAGTAATCTACTTTCAAACTCCATTATCTGATTACAGAAAAATAATGAATTCTATTGATTATTTTTCTTTGGTTTCCAACTATCTTTTAAATTCTACAAAAACTCATATTTTTCCCTTAAATCATTTAGCACACAAATCTTTTTTGTTTCCAGATGATCATTTTCAGTTTACTTATATAAAATATTTAGGAATCAATTTAGAACACAATAATAAATCTTCCTTTCAAAATAATATTAATAAATTATGGAACTCTATATTGTCTGATATGGACAGATGGAAGCATCTAAACCTTTCATTTCTTTCAAGGGTGGCCATTATTAAAATGAATATTCTGCCTAAATTTCTTTACCAATTCTCATAATCTGATCAGATAATTTCAAAAAATTTTTTTGAGTCTGTAAATAAAGCTTTGGCAAAATTCATATGGTTCCCAAAATCTGTTAGAATTTCCTATTCTAGATTGGCATTTTCGAAGGACAAGGGAGGTTTGGGTTTACCTAATCTTTATCTCTATTATTTGATTGTGTCATCCAATAAACTTCTTACTATCTCTAAATTCAATAACACTTCTTATCCAAATCACTCTTTATGGATAAAATTATGGTATAATTATGTCATTTCTAATAATTTAAATCCTGAAGCTATTCCCTTTATCTCTCTGGATAGTTTATTTATTAAAAATATATCTACAGTATTTAAACAAAAGATTAGAGATTTCCAAACCTTACTCAAAATGTGTAAACTAGAAAAGATCTCGCACCATGTTCAGCCAATTCATCTAAACCCAAATATATTATTGGACAATAAACTTTTGAACTTAACAAACTATCATTTAATTAAAAATCTAAAAGTAGGAGATGTTTTGAAATATCTTGACTTGCCTTTATCTGACTGGCGTAAGTTATTGAAAGTAAACTGGAATTACTCACCAATTCTTACACAACTAAGAGCAATAATTAAAAACAAATTTGTATCTCTGGTCCCCATAGACTCACAATTGAAAAACCTTAACACGATTATCAAAATACTTTCATCATCTGATAAAATGCTCTCAAACTCATATAAATTAATTAATTCTTTAATGATGGACCACAACTGTCTTTTATCTAATGTTTGGTTGAATTATAATTCCCAATTGTCAGAATCTCAGAAAGTCCTGGCTATTAGACACACTAAGGAATTTATCCCTTTTAAAAAATTAGCATACACACAATTAATGATTAATAATGATGCCTACTTTACCCCAATCAAATTAAACAAATTTAACCCAAATAAGTCCCCTTCGTGTTCATGCTGTTCTCATCCCCAAGCAGACCTCCTTCATATTCTATGGTATTGTCATTTTTCTCACAGATTGTGGCCATCTTTGAAAGTCAGACTGCAGAAAATGGGATATCAAAAATCCACGTTGACGTGGGAATTTGCTATTCTACATATTCCATTGATTCATCTTTCAAAAGTTGATATTCATGTTATTTTTATTTGCTCATTACTAAAACTTTATATAATACAAAATTGGATTGATCGTTCTAAATTAAAATGGGTTACTTTCCAGAAAATGGCTTTTAAATTTATTGATGCTCAAAGATACTTAGGTGGAAGTCCAAAAAAAAAAGCTATTAGAAAGGTTGTGTTAGAAAAGGTTCTAAACATATTAAATAGTTAATGTTAAATTTTTTTTTTTTTTCTCTCAGGTTGCCTAACTTGTATATAGTGTACATATGGTGTATGTTTTATTTCTAAATAACTTATCAAAATCTCATGAAGGTTGTTATCACTAGATGAATTGTTATATGTTCATTTATGCCTTCTTGTTATGTATAATCTTTTAATTGTCTTGCTATTCATATAATTAATAAAAAAAATTTTGAGAAAAAAAAAGTTGATTTTCTTATTGTTCCATTAATGTATGGCCTACCGAAGGTGCATAAAAATTTACTCAGTCCTCCTATGCGTCCAATTGTCTGGTAGGGGATGGGCAACTGAGTCCCTCTCCATTTATGTAGAAAAGAACTTGCATCTGGTTTTAAATGAATGTGAAACTGTCCTTAATGATACTAAAGATTTCTTAAGTGAGTTGGGTGTACATGTGGAGTTGATAGGACAACCATGGTGGTTTGTGACTCTAGATATAGAGTCACTATTTACTGTGATCCCCAATTCTTGAGGGATAGAACATATTAGGGAATTGTTGAGTATTAAGAGTGCATGCCCTAGGAAGGTAAGGCTTTTATGTGCATTATCGGAGATATTCTGGAGAATAATGTCTTTATGTTTGCAGAGGAATGCTATCTACAGAAGGTTGGCATGGCTATGGGTATGGCTTGTGCCAATAGCTACGCCACTTTCTCTAGTGCAGTGGGAGGTGAAGTTTGTCCTTTCTGATAATGACTTCTGTAACTCTATTCTGTGGTACAAACGTTTTGTGGATGACCTTTATCTATTGTGGCATGACACTGAACAATGTTTGAACGAGTTTTTTTATTACCTTAATAATGTAACTGGTTTTCTTAAATTTACATGTAAATACTCTCTCAGTGAGAGTGAGTTTCTTGATGTCAAGGTTAAGAGGGATGCGATTAGTTCATTTATGACTTCCCTATATAGGAAACCAGTCAGGAAGAACAATGTCCTACATAATGGGAGTATGCACCCGAGGCACACCAAACAGAATGTTTTAAAAGGACAGATTTTTCGCATTATGCGTTTATAAAATTATGATGAGTTATTACAAGAGGCTTTGCTTTCCCTGAAGAAGGAATTTTTGGAGAGGGGCTATAAAGGTAATGTTATAGACAGACAGATCAGTGTAGCATGGTTTGGAGACAAGGTAGGTGCAGACCGTACTATGATGGAGGATGAATTGGAACGTCAAGATCTGTAGATAACAGTGAATTTACTTCCCAGGACATAAGGGATGGGGCTGATAAAGTAATTAGAATGGCTCTGACCTTTGCTAGTGCCATACAAGGTAGTATGTGATGTGATTAAGAGTAACTGGGATATCCTGTCTATGGCCAAAAAATTGGATGGAAAGACAGGTGATATACCTTCCTTTTCTTTTAAGAAAAATAGATCATTGAAAAATCATTTATGCTGTAGGGCTGCAGGTGGTTTGAAGCAAACTATGTCCGACACTTGTAAGAGATGTATGGCTTCCTCTCACATTCATGTAGGGAGACAGTTTGTGCATCCACTAAAAGGGTTTAAGATTGAGGCCACTTTCTATGCTGACTGCTGCACTAAGAATCTGGTTTACTTCGGCTATTGCATATAATGTTATGCTTTTTATATAGTCAAGACCAATCGCTTTTTTAAAGATAGGATTTTAGAACACCTTAGAGACATCAGAAACATTAAGGAGAACAATGCATTAGCTACGCATCTAGATAGAGAAGGTCCAGCACATAAATTTTAAGTTTTTTGTTTTAGAGATAGTCTCTGAGAATAAGTGAGGAGGTAATTTGAAAAATAATATTGTGGCTATTGAGCAAAAGTGGATTCTTCAGTTTCAAGCAGATAGACCTCCTGGTCTGAATAGCATGGTGTCCCTTAAACCTTTCCTAAGGGCTAGACCCTTGAAGCATTGAGTCTTATATTAGTATATTTGTTTTTTTATGTATAACATAGAAAATAAATAAATAAATAATATATATATATATATATATATATATATTAGTGTTTTTATTCAGGTGTGATAGTATTTTAATACAGTGTTATAAATATACATATGTGCGTGTTTTATAATGTATTTCATGCAGATTGTTAAGATATGTTGCTTTAATTAATGGCTTCATTTTGATTGGTTAATTTGTATTCTTAAGCCTTTTTAAGTGGGACTTTGTATGTACTTTTTTTGGTCTGAAGAAGCGGATTGTATCCGTGAAAGCGCTTACTATCGTATCTGTGTTTTTGTATTGAAGGAGATCGCTACAGCTGTGTGTGACCAACGTATCATTTCTTTACACATTACTCCAGTTATTCGTTGGCTGCTTAATCCGGTGTGTGGGATATATTTTTCAAGTCGTACATTTTGTCATACATTCTTCCTTTTCTCACTGAAAATAAATACATTTTATTTATCTGTTTCTTAAAAAAAAAAAACACTGAATGAGAAAAGCAAAACTGAAGATTTATTGTATCAAAACGGTTGAGAATTTTTGGCTATAAGAGCCTTCATCAGGACATACTGAATCTAAAGTACATGCATTTGTAAAAAGCATGTCAATTTCTTTTCACAAACCATGGAATAAACATAAAAACATTGTTTGTGATTTCCTGACACCAAATAAACACTTTTACTTGAACTTACTGTATACTACAAAACACCTAATCTTTTATGTGTCAGAGTACCAGTTGCTGGCTAACCAGGATCGAACACCAAATCTTCTCACTCACATAACTTGAGTGTTTTAATTTTTTTACTGCAAACACAAAAAAACTTTGTAGCTTTAAGCATTTCAGACATATAACAGTTTATTTTTTACTTCCTTATATCCTAACTCTAACTAGTAAATAACAGAAACAACAACATTCTTTCCTGTTACAATCATTTGTTTTTGCAGTTATTACTGATTGTTTAACTGTAGCTAGTACTTAGAACAGTGACGACTCTCCTAGCCTCTTGTCTGCATCATGTGTTAAACCATGATTGCTTTTCACTCCACTCAGAAGTTAGTGCTGTACTTCCTATGGCCAGTATATAATTACTTTCTGGAGACTTGCTTCCCTTGCCTTTATGTCTGCACCATGTGGAAGCATATCAGAAAATTACTGTTTTTGATACTGTACATTTGTATGAATAAACTTGTCCCTCTTGTAATACTGATTCATTAAATCTACAGTTGATTAAGTTTACTTGGTATGTTTACCTTGTAACAAAAAAAGTGAATTCAATTAAAATAACTTTTGCCAAAGAATTTACATTTGCACATTTCCATTCTCATTGGCAATAATATTATTTTGAACAATCTAGTCTGTGACCACACTTAGTGGTATAATTTAATATTTTGGTGTTTCAAAGCTAGCAAATTACCCTCAGTGTAACTAGAATGTTGTACTAAAATGTCAGTGTATAAAATGTAGCCTACTTGATTATTTTCCTTTCAGCAAATGCAGTCTGTAAAAATCACATTTTACCAAAAAAAAAAGTTGATTACTCACAATTTTATCATTAATGGAAATGCAACAAACCAAACCCAGGTACATTTTGAAGATCTAGGACCCATTTGGACACACACAATACCTCCCTTTCCTTATCGCATCATCCAGAACAGACAAAACATTTTTATTTACTGTTTAATATTCATAAACTTTACATTTTTTACACACTGCAGATGTTTATAATCAAATCATATTTGAAACATGCCAGAACTTCTGTTACCAATAACTCAGCAGTCTTATATGTATGCATTTTTGCAATTAAATTCTGTGGTTCACTGAAAAACATAAACCTGTAGAAGTAAATCACATTTTCTTTATGAAATATTCAGCATTAAAAATGCTATATAGAATAAACCTAAAATATATCTCTGCATTAACCTTAGGTTGTCTTTTCCAATATATGTGGGTGAGGTTCACTCACACTGAAAGGTCTTGTTACAGTCTGTGTATGTCCTTGCATCTGTACACATGCCTGTGTACATTTAGAATTACTTGTAGACATATTTGCACATGCCTTTTAAATATCCTACAAGAGAATTCATGTTAAAAATATCAGAAAGCGTTAGCTGTCATGCAATATGCATTTTCCTTGTGTTTGATCACACCTTTAACACTGCAATTGAAGCTGTGTCATTAATATAACAGTATAACATCAACACTAAATAAAGGACTACCTGTATTTAGGCAGAAGTAAAATAAAATAAACCTGAAAGTTAGAAACTTGAGAATTACCTTGGCTCACAGCCAACATTTGGAACTCATTTTTGTTTGCATGCCAACACAGTTGGAATTAACATCTGTTTAAATATAGCTACTTTAAAATGACACTGCACATAGAACCTGTGAAAAGAAAGAAAAGTTTATTAAAATCAAAAATCCCTTCTGAGCACAACGTCCTTCTTTTCTTTTCTTCTCTCCTCTTCTCCCTCACTTTGAAATGCAGCCTGTCTCTGTGTAGTATGAACATCTTGTGCCTGCATTTTGCAACAGATGTTTCCGTTCTAGAGTGTTAGGATTTATGGCTAAAAATTAGTGGAAACCCCTCTTTACATTTTGCAAAATTCTTCTGTGTCTCTTCAGAGCTTTAGGATTTATGGCACACAGTCTATCTCCTGCAAAAGGAAATGTGGAAAGGATTCTTTCCTTTTTAAGCTGTCCAGACACAGTTCAGTCTTAATTTATTTGGAAGTAGAAGTGGTGAAGAATACCTTCTGTTTTCATCCATCTTCCTTGGGCAACTCAAAACAATAAGGATTATATGACGTGCTCTCCTGCTGTGAGACTTTGAAAGGGTTTATGGCTAAACTCTATACTGCAAAAAAGTAAAACTTCAAAACTTTTCTTTTGCCATAATAGCTGCACTGGCAAACAATCCTGTCCTTAACATGACCGTGTGAGTATTCTGAGAATTTACATTCATCAGTCTATTTCTGCCTTATTTGTTCCCATCTGTACAACGTTTAAAGATTATTTTATGTATCTTTTTTCTTTCTCATTGTTTCTGCTGCTCATCAGAGATCACTTTACAGTTTACTGTACTAAGCCATACAGCCTGTCATTAATGCTCTCTAGGACCAAACAATATTAATTTATTAGCTTCTTATCTCAAAGAGAAATTCTCTTTGAGAAGTTAGACTCACTGTCCATGAATTTAATAATGTAATACTGAAGTTGGTACCTGCACTTCAGTTTAATTTTTTTACGATACATTCTTTCTTGAGCTAGTGTTCTGCTGCCCTTGCCTCAACCCATCTTTATTCAACAAAGATGCTTCAAGTTCTATTCATTTTGGCTAATTTGAAGAGTTAGGTTCCCAATCCTCCTGTTTTTACCAGTGCTTTCTACCCCATCCAGATTATTAAGACAGGCAGATAAGATAATATGCTAGGCTGTTTTAGAACAGCTGGGTGAGCATGCCACTGTTAAGAAACTTTCTCTTATCATACCATCCATCGTTAGTATAAAACCACTAAGACATTGAAAGCAGTATAAGGCAAATGTTTATTGTCCAAAAAGATTAGCAGCATATCTAAGTATGCTAACAACAAGATTTGGCTAACACATGCCTAAACAACATGGCAGACTTACTGACACTAAATACATGTACAAATATATTGTGGAACATTCTTTCCAATCATAGCTTATATCCTATATTGACAGTAGAACTATGCAATTATTATTTAGAGACAGTTGGTCAGCATATTTCTTACATACTCTGGACATTCTCATGACTTCATTTGCATAGTTACACAAACAAGCTGTACCATTACAGAACTGAGAACAGAATAAGGCCATTCAATCGTTTAAAAAACAAAGTAGTACTCTGAGCCTTATTTAGCTTGCATTATCTTTCAGAATACAAACAGGTTTCTGATCTAAAATGCATAAATCTACTTTGTAGTTGTTGTTGTTTGTCTTTCAGCTTTTCCCAGTAAGGGATCACCACAGCAGAACTCCGGTCCGCTAATGATGTTCGAAAAAAATTCTTCTAGAGAAAATCCGTTTTGACACTTAACATTTTTTGATCTTTAAATGTAGGTCTAACAAATGTAATTCATGCCAGGAATCATCTGCTTTTGGTTATGACAAGTCCTTAACTTTTACCTCAGTAACTTATATTGTTGTAAGTACCTGCTGCATACAGCTCTGTTTCTGACTAGCCTTCTGTTTTGACCTTACAGATGAAAACATAGGACCCTTCTCAGGTTAACTTTCTTCTTTTAGTGACATAATCACTATGGAGTCCCTCTCTGTGTCTCTACAGAGATTTCATTCAGTACGTTGGAAGCTGGAATCCTTTGAGTAGGTTGCGTACCATATACTATGAGTATAGGATCTCCACCTTTAGTTTCTGCACTTAAATCTTTCACTAATGTAACAACTGAGATTTTTTTCTGATAACTCTCAGTAATATGTTTCTGATAACATACAAATTCCTGCATTCCTTCCAGCCCAAGCCATATTTTAGTTCCACACTTATCAGGAATGTGTATTTTAACAATGTATCAGGCTGTTTTGCCTCCTCCATTACTTTAAATATACTCATAACTGTATGTTCCCAGTAGTGTGTCAGGGTGCTGTTGCCCTCTCCCATCCTTCCTAAGAGTATTATTTGAACAGTGTGCTCTCAGTCATATGTCAGGCTGCTGCTGATGTCCTTGCCAATTCTTACTATGGGTAAATTCAGGACTATATGTTCTTATTAATGTGCTCTTTCCCATTCATGCTAGGAGCATATTCAAGCCATGGAATATTTAACTGTCCTTACTCCTACAATTTACACTGTGTCTTAAACTGATAGTAGTCTTGCCATATTATGATATAATTTGTTAAATTAGTAACTGAAACTGCAGGATGAAATACTTTAGCCAGCAGTGTCTGAAGTTCTACGTGTGATATGAGGTATTTTTTTTATCTAGAAACACACATCATTTCTACCTTCATCTTTTTATCTGTTTTTTTTTAACAAGAAACATCTTTATTAAATTATCAGGTATGACATAGGCAATCATACATTTATATAAATGAAAACAAACCATATTGACATAATTTTAGTTACAAACATGTGACATCACAAACCATATTGACATAATTTTATTTGCAAACAGTATACATCACTTATAATCTAGCCAGTCATTGTCGGTCAGATATTAAATAGCTCATTCAAATCCTGCTTTCTTTTAAACATTGTTCCTCCTCTGCATGTATTGTTCCCACAATTCTCATTTTTTTCTGTATAGTTTGCTCCTACCCTTTCCTAAAGATCTCAATTCCAGTTGTTTTATCTCTGTTACTATATTCACTACTTCTAGTAAAGTTGGTTTAGACTTTGATTTCCATTTTCTAGTAATTGCTTTTTGGCAGCCACCATAATTAGACTCAGCAAGGTCTTACTATGTCTAGGTAATTCCGATTCTGTATCATAACTCAAAAAAATAATTTCCTTAGTTACACCAATTTGCACACCAAGTATCTCTGACAGAGCAGTATGCAGGGAATCTTTAAAGTCTGCCAACTCATTACACTCCCAGAAAATATGTTCCCAATTAACTTTTTCTTCCCCATCACACCTTCAACATTTGCTGTCTACCTGAAGAAAAATTATTTGGAGTCTACTTGGGGTATAAAAATAGTAGCTATGTAAATACTTTCAAGCAAAGACCTAAATCTTCTAGACTTGTTGCATATTTGGGAGACATACATATACCCCACCCCCTTCATTGTTTCTTTGTGAATTGCTTATCCAATCTCTCTTCCCATTCCTTTTTAACCTCCTTTGATTGATTATTACAGTTATCTCATTCAATAACTATACTGTATAGTTATCATACAGTATTTTGTATGCTCTACTAATTAGCCCTTTTTTAACAGTAGCTTCTGTTCTAGATTCTACTAAAACTCTACAATTGCTGGTCTTTCACTTAGGACCCCCCTATTTCTTTCTCTTTGCCTATACTTTAATATCAATCCTTGATAGGGAAGGCAATCTCTAGACTGCAGTCCAAATAAATTCTTGGCCTCTTCTCATTCTATTATCTTTCCCTCTCTAGTTATTTGTTCCCAATACCTTGGTACTTTTGCCAGTTTTCTCCAATAAATTCCAAACCATATCTCCCAACCATATAGAATTACTCGTTTTTTATTGAGTTTTGGGGTCCAAATGAAGGGGTGCCACGATTCCTGAGTGGCACCCCCTCATTTCCGATTTTTATGCTTTGCTTTTGATTTTTTGTGCTGTCGGAGCTGATGTCATCATGAGCGCGATGATGTCAGCTCTGTCAGGGCTACCAGCCAGTCAGAATTGAGCTTAAGGAGCTCACGTCATCATTTCCAGCTGGCTGAGCAGGTGGGAAGTAAACAGCAGTTTTGCTTTATTTATTTGCTGCTGACATTGGGAATTAAACAGCAGTTTCTGTGATTTATTTCTTTGGCATTGCTTTTTCTGCTGAACGGGCTGACTTTGTGCTGTGCTTTATTTGCTAAACGGGCTGACTTATACTGACTTATTTGTGCTGCAGGATGCGGAACGGGGACTCTGCTGCCAATTTGGACTTTTCAAACAGTTGTTTCTGCCGAACAGGCTGGCTTATTTTTGCTGCAGGAGGACAGGGACTCTCTGCCGATTTTGGACTTTACTTTTGCAGACACTGGGTAAGGAACAAAGTGTGTGTGTGTAAAAATATAGTATATGGGTAGGAGGTTTTCTAGTGTGATTATGCAGTTTTGAGGGCGACTTAAAACAAGGTAGAAAGATGGTGTGCTTGTCAGTTTGCCAGTTCCCTAGCACCAGTTTTGGTTTCAAGAATTGTAGAAGAAATGCACTTCTTGAAGCTAAACTTGAAGAAAGGGGGTGTAAGCTTCCTGAGACAAGAAAGACTGGGACTACCATATTGCTGGTGTGGTGTTCAAGGATGGTGCTGATACTAGAGCTACTGAAGGAATGGTTGTGGCAGATAAGAACTGTTCCAAAATTCACTACATATCTCCAAATGTTTATTGTTGTGGAGCTGGCACTGCTGCAGACACAGAAATGACAACATAGTATAAATGTGAGTGTATATAGGAACATATATTTCATAAATATGTGATCCCAAATTTTCTCCTGTAATAGTGTTCGAGCTAATAAAAATATAAACAAAAGAGAAACTTCTGGCAAGTGCATTTTTTTCTGTCGTAGTAATAGACTTTCTTAGATGTAAGACAGGAAGCTGATATCTAGGCTCACACCCCAAGTCATTCAGAGTGTTTAGAATAATTATGTCTTTGACGCATCTGAAGCTTTGTTCAAATCTATAAAAATGAGTACTGGTATAAAAAGAGCTGTACTAGTTTCACGTGGGTCATAGGCCTTTGTACATTAATTCGCTAAAATAGTTCTCATTATTACATAGTTTGTGCAAATCATGTTGAGCTGTTTTTTGCAATAAGTTTCCTCTGAAATTATCTCTCAGCTTATTTAATTTCTCAAAAATGTCTGATAAAGCTAGCAGAAATGCAATCCACATATGTATATTATATGTATATATTTTTGTGCTAAGAGTTCAGAGCTATGGTGAGAAGTTGCTGTGTCTTTCAGCTTTTCCCGGTTAGGGGTCGCCACAGCAGAGCTCTGGTCCGCTAATGATTGGCAGTAGATTTTTACGTGCCGAGTTGCTGGCCCTGACGCACAACCTTCAACGAAGGTACGCCCATTCACGCATGTCTCCACACAGAAGACGCTCTAGCTGAGAATCGAACAGGACAACATCTTATTGTAAGGCGACAACGCTACCGCAGCACCACTAGCTATGGTAAGAAGTGAGAACTGAATTTGTATTCCCCCATTATTGGCTTTGTTTGTCCATTTTTTTTGTGCTAAGAGGTTGAGCGCTATAATGAGAAGTGAATGAGTGTGAGTTTCAAGGGAAGAGAAGTTTTAATGCCAGCCAAGTCTGTTTTTATTTTGAGACAGTATTGCTTTTTTTAGCAGATGTCTGTTAGTGTTTGTGCAGTTTTGTGCTGCGAAATGTAAAACATCTAATAATCATTGTAGAAGTAAAGCAGTATGCACACATTAGTGTTTGTGGTAAATGGGGAAAATAGCCAGGTAATGGGACATTGGAATGGCTGCAGGGGGGACTCTGGTGCCATATTTTGGTTGTCTGTTTTTCAGTTTGCATTTGAAAGTTGATAACCCACAATTCCATTGGAGTGGGTGGAGTTACATAATCATGTATGCAAATTAGATGTTAATTAACGCACAGATTTGTACCTATTTTTCATGGGCCTTGTCCAGATTTTTGATGTTTCCAGGTTGAGAGGTATGTTCCAGACTCCTCTTGTCTATTGTCTGTATCTCTAATTGCAGTCATCCGTATTGGCAGAATCTTCTTTCTCCATTACCATGTTAGCTTATTTCTACTGTTATCTTGTCCATAGATTTTATGTTTATAAACATAATGTTCATTAAAAAGTGTGACAATGCTTTTTTTTCCTTCCCAACCACCAAACACTGGACATTTATGTAGCATAGTGGTGCCATAGAAACAATAGGCTAAATCTACTGTTATAGCAGTGAGACTGCCATATTGCATTGCTACAGTTTCATTATCAACACACAGTTTAAAAGTCATATTTTTGAAAGGCAGAACATTCACATTTCCATTGCTAGCAGCTTGGTTAAAAAAATCCCATTTAAGTTAGATGTCATTACTACCTAAAAAAAACTTTTATCAATGCACACATTCTTACATTTTGCAGGCTTAGGTTGTGCATGTCTAAACAAGGCTTCATTAGATAGCAGTCTTTTAGTTAATACAACCAACTTCAATACTCTGAAGGTTACTCTGCAAAGCCAGTTTACATAAATTAATTGATAGTGCCCCTTTGGATTTGTCACCAGCTAAATTAGCAACCATTTTGCGTTTGCTGTTTACTCCTGGTTCTACACACAAGTCGAATAAGTGCTTTAAATTAGACTTTTGAGCTATTTCTATTTTTGTTGATGTTAAACACCCAATTATGAAATGTTATGGCTTGTGTTTCAAGAGATACACCAGCCCTAGCAAGCATTTCTTTTTTCAATTTATTTGGTCCAAACAGTCTGTACCTTCCATATCCATGTAAGATTTTACTGTTTCTCTTGGCCATACTACACTCTCTACATTGTGAAGCAAGCATATTTTCCAGTAAACTTTCAGAAAGACAAACATTTCTGCCAATGCATGCTTTATTGTGTTGTTTGGGGTATACAGCCGCACAACACAAAACTGTATTTTTATAGTAAACAGCATTTTCACAACAGAATAGCTTTTTCATAATATAAATAGAAGTTTATAAGAAAAACTGTATTTATATAATTTCTGTTAACTTTCTAACATTTGTTATACCGCTATCTATATTTGTATCTATTTATATATCTATATTTGCACAGTGGACATTAGAAATTCAGACACTATTTTTATGTGTGTGTGTGTGTGTGTGTGTGTGTGTGTGTGTGTGTGTGTGTGTGTGTGTGTGTGTGTGTATGCGTGCACATGTATATTACTGTTATTTTAACAACAACAAAAAATAGAGCATTTTTTTTTCTTTTTGGAAAGAGGCCTGCTACCCCACACTCCCCTTTTCTACTTCTAATCACCTTTTGGGTTATACCAACAATGGAAAAAGGAATCAGACTTTGTTAATGGGGACTCTTGGTTAAAATGGTCTTGAATTAATCTAACATGCTTCCTATGAACACACACATCTAGACATGCATACGTACACACATGCACAAACACAGGCTGTTGAGTCTGCGGTGTCACCCCAGTTTCCAACTTTTTAAAACATATTTCCCCATACACCATGCATAAAATTGTTTGCTTAAGTACATAAACACATAAATGATCAGTCCAGCAGTACTCAGTTTTTGTGCAAACATACCATCCTCTCAAATTCAAACAAATATTCTTGTCCCCCTGCATACCCCACACCCTTATTACCTTATTATTCTCACTCTAAGGACACTGCAACACAAAGAAAGAACAACAGTTTAAACAAACGTTGAACGAATGTTCAATGTAACAGGCAGAAGAAAGGGTGGGAGATGCAGGTGCCTGGGTATAAGCTGGTCAGAAATGACAGAGAAAGGCGATGGAGTGAAGCAGCGATCTAAATAAAGGATGACATTAGATGTGAGCTCATGTGAGAGGGAGAACATCTAACCACCACAGGGCAAGGGTGAAGTCAGAGTTATAAACTAGGTTAAATGCCCTGACAGTTAAGGTAGGGAGAAGAAATGGTGGAGTGGTGCAGTGAATCATCCATCAGATACAAGAGAGGAGGATAAGAGGTTGGAGGAGATAATAAAGGTGTTAGCTAGGAGGAAAAGGGTAATGCTCATGGATGATCTGAATCTGCCCGAAGCAAGCTGGGAGATTCTGAACTCCAGAGTAGAAGTTAACTGAGGTCTTCAGGACTGTACCAGAAAGGACATAATTCTGTGTGTGGCCCCAACCAATGCAGAAAGTGTCATTAATGTCCATGCTAAGGTAATGTTAGCTAACAGTGGTCAGTCTGCTGTGTTGCTTAGAGTAGGAGTAAAGGATAAAAATAAAAGGCTAAAGACAATGGTGTCAGATTTTAGAAGAGATTATGTTGTGCTTGGGGAGGTGGTCAAGGATGGATTAGGAGCCTGTACGTCAACTGAGGGAATAAACATGAGAGGGGAAGGATCCAGGATGGGGATAAGGGACAATGAAAAAGGTGTGGCAAAGTTGCAAAAAGCTTAAAGAAAAGAACAGAAGATGAATATGGCTACACAGGAATGTGAGGCTACTAATTAGGGCAAAATATTGGGTCTACAAGAGGTAGAAGGGATAAAGTGAGAAGGTGGACGAGACACAGTATGAGAATGCTAGAAAAAAAAAGTCTAAAATCAAAAGGAAGTTAGCAGAAGGGAAAATAAGGGAAATAATGGGGAAGTAAATAGCAGAACGAATGAAGGAAGGGAGAGACAGAACTGGCCAAGCTGAATAAATATCAGAAAGAGATCGCATAAGACTAGTAAAAGCAGAGGTACTGAATTAATACTTTATTTCAATTTTCACATAAGAAAGCAAACACAGGGTGTCATGCTATGTATAAGGCAAGGTAGAGTGAAGGAGAACAGTTGACAGACACCAGAACAGACAAAGGAGAGGTTCAGAAGTAACTGTTTGCCCTTATGGAGGATACTTCAAAAGGACTAGATGGGCTGTCTAACATAGAAAACAGAGCTTTGGCCTGTATGTTGGCAGATCACTTGATAAAGATCTTCAACAGATTACTGACTATTCCAGATGTACCAAAGAACTGGAAGCAAGCAATTGTAGTGCCTTGTACAAAAGGTAAGCAGAAATAGTCTGAGGGCTATACGACTTTTAGCTTATTAATAGTTGTAGGAAAAGTCATGGAGAAATTCTTGAAAGAAAGACTGATAGCATTTCTAGAGGTCAACAATCTTGAAGGCAACAACCAACATGTGATCACAGCCAAAAGAAGCTGTCAGTCATCCTGATTCAGTTTTATCACTTGCTTACAGGTGAGCTTGACAGTGAAGTACCAGTACACATTGTGTACCTGGACTTCAACAAGGCCGTTCCCACACACAAGGCTGATAGGAAAACTGGATAGGCTGGGGGTAGAACCAAGAATGAAGAACTGACTAGATACATTGTTGAGTGGTATGACACAGTGTTGTGGTGGGATGGCAGTGACAGGAATTAAGAAAGTGATTAGCGGAGTACCACAGGTTCTGTCCTGGGTCCAGTACTCTAATGTGTTTGTCTTAGAAGTATCTGAGGGAATAGAGAACAGGCTCACCTGTTGGTGATGCGCAAAGATAGATGTGGCAGCCGTGGATTGGGTTGCGGGGTGATTAACCTATCTAAGGATGTGGAAAGGCTGAAAAAGTGGACAGATAGGTGGTAGTTGAGGTTCAGTACAAATAAATGTAAAGTACTGCAGTTAGGCCACAACAATGGTGGGTGAAATATCATCCATGAAGGGTGTAATTGATCCCAGTAGAGCAGGAAATGGATTTAGGGGTATTGATCATACCTTGACTGAACCAATCTGAGGAGAGTGCGAAGGGAGGGACAGCAGCAAACAGAATACTGGGGGTTTTGACATTGAGAGGATTGAGAGTAATATTGTCCCTCCGGTCTGGGGTCATTAGGTTGATAGCTCAGATGGTCTGTGATGGGGGAGGATACCTGCAGGAAAGCTAATGGTTCATGATTGTCTGTGGTACAAACAACCTTCATGTCTCCCTGGATGATGTCTCCTATTTTTAAACTTTTGACATGAATGAACTTTTGAACATGGTACACTCAAAAGACCATTGAGATAGGTTTTAAAAATATGGTTATTAGCCTGATACAACTATAAGAAACCTGGGGTGATCATATCAGCTTACCTTAAAGTAAGCAAGCAGGATGACAAAGTAGTAAGGCCAGAATACTAAGATAGATAGGCACTAGTATCATCAACAGGAAATGTGAATTATACCCTGTACTGGTAGTTGTTGAGACCATATTTGAATTAGTTTGTAGTTTTTGGTACTTTGCATCTAAACAAAATGGGGTCAGTTCAGAGGCAGTAAAATGATATACAGACTATAGCAAAAGTGTATATCATTGAAGAAAGAATGTCAAGGAGGGCATGATGAAAAGCTTTAAGTACCTCAAAGGAATAAACTAATTGTACTAATTGAGCATATTTCAAAAGATGAAATGGAAGGATGGAGTTTGGAGCAAGAGGGAAAATTGAAGAAGCATTTTTTTATAGATAATGTGGTACATGAATGGAACAGATTTTTTTAGTAAGTTTTGTTATTTAAAACAGTGAAAGAATCCAAAAATGAGCCATGAAGATACAGGATGGTTCTTTGGATGTGGGATTAATAAAAATAGTTTGTGGGTTTAGTAGGCGCTGCAGTTTAAACTAGGCATACTGGGAGAATCAGATGTCCCTTGCAATTATGATAAATCTTACACATTACACCTTCATTAATATGCGGGCAATACTCAACTGTGTGGTTTTAATGAATAATTATTTTTGCACTGAGCATAACAAAGTAACTTGCTTAGGAAAAACAGATTCCTACTGACTCAGCCACATAACTGTCAGCATATATTCTAATAAAAATAGATTCTGAAATGTTAGGTTCAAATCTCAGCTAATGCACATCTTTTCTTGGCTACATGCATTTCAAAAATATGCACACCATATTTTGTAATAGCTGTAATGAGCAATTATTTTTGTAGCCAATGGGTTATGTGTTCGCGCAAAAGAGAAAGAGAATGGTTCTCCATTTGTCCAAGCAGGGGCAGACGTTCCTGAAATGTTTGTTCTTCATGCTCTGATTAGAATACTGTTGATGGTTGTTTACTGTAAGAAGTTGTTTGCTAAATAGATAAGATTTTAACCACAATATCCAGAAGAGCAAAACAGCAGCAAGGAGAAGAACCACAGGTGCTGAATCCAATAAAAAAACGTTTATTGGTAAGCACTTTCGTCAGGTTTAAAATCACCAAACGTTTTTATTGGTAAGCGCTTTCATCAGGTTTAAAATCACCAAACTTCTACAGGTCTGAAGAAGTTTGGTGATTTTAAACCTGATGAAAGTGCTTACCAATAAACATTTTTTATTGGATTCAGCACTTGTGGTTCTTCTCCTTGCTGCTATTTTGCTCTTCTGGTTGGTGATATTTTGCTTTGACCACAGTATATATTGTTGTAAAAATGCTGACTGTGTTTGATAGAGTCCATGACATGATCAAAAGCAACTCAAATTTAAGCAAAAGATTAGTAGTTGGTTCCAATAACTGAGACTTTGTTGTTTTTTTTTCATCCGTTTTTAAAATGATTCTATATTATTGGTCAAAAGGCAATACATCTATAGGCATCATTTAATGGAAAAAAGTGTACCGTAAATGAACATTTCTTTAACATTCAGGTGAAGCTCCTTGTACAGTGGGCTGTGCTCTTTGTCCCCTATCTAAAATCACCCCAGAAACCACTACAAGTTGGAAAAAAATAAAATTATCGTGCTACTGACATCATCAACAAAACTCACACATTAAGATGAAACTAATAATTTTCAAATAAGCTCATAACAAATCATTGGCCAGCCAGTCTGTAGTTAGATGCATGAATTTGTGTCTTTCGGCTTTTCCCGGTTAGGGGTCGCCACAGTGGAACTCCGGTCCGCTAATGATTGGCAGTAGATTTTTACGTGCTGCTTTGCCAGGCCTAATGCACAACCTTCAACGAAGGAACGCCCATTCACGCATGTCGCCACACAGAAGACGCTCTAACTGAGAATCGAACAGGCAATGTTTAACTGTGAGGCGACAATGCTACTGCAGCACCACCACCGCAGTATATAGTTAGATGCATGAATATCAATCATAATACATATAATCTAGTTTATTTTCTTAGCTCTCCCCGAGACCACATCTGCAAACATCTTTCATCTCTGAATATATTTCTTTAGGGTATCAATATCTTTATAACTAAATATATCAATCATAATACATATAATCTAGTTTCTTTTCTTAGCTCTCCCCGAGACCACATCTGCAAACATCTTTCATCTCTGAATACATTTCTTTAGGGTATCAGTATCTTTATAACTAAATATGTGCATACCAGTAAACAATTTCTTTATGTAGAAACTCAGTTCTATCCCATATAAAACAAGTTAATTCTGCCTATTTAAAAAAATAAACACTAGATGGCAGGCCTACTTTAAGAATGAATAGTTCTTCAACTGGAAAAGAAAAAAAGGAAAGAATGAATAGCAAGCAAAAACGGCCTCTTTACAGAGGCTTTTACCACTGCAACAGTGTGAGAATTTATAATAATTGGTCATTGCTATCATCATCATCTTTAAATCATCAGTAGCTTTTGTCCTAATTTATTTATGTATATGCTGAAGGCACTGGAAATGTACATACCTAGTTCAGCTGTTCAGTATCACACTACTACACTAGGGGAAAAAAACACAGCTTCCAAGAAAAGCTGCGTACAATGAACACCAAAATCTGCACATGCCTCTGATTTGTGACAATCTGCAGGCATTATCTAGGGTCATACCTCTCAACTTCTTAGAGCACAAAATCTGGACAAAGACATAAATAATGGGGGGAAAGGCCCAAAATAGGGACACTTTTTAAATATTGCTCTTACAGACTTAGAAAGTTGATATAATAACAGGGTTTGCATTAGCATGAATTTTCTGAAGGGTATAAAGTCTGAAAATCAAATGTCTGACATTTTCTGAATGCAACCCTCAATGATTTACCAATGATTTGCAAGAAAACCACAATTGTATGAGAAACAGACCAAAAATATGAGGTAAAAATCTTGACATTCTGCAAAAATCTGTACTGTTGAGCTGTACATCTAGGGTCCTGGTTTTCTATATCTTTGCAACATACTGTGACATCTGGCTGCACATATGCTGTCTGGGTGTTTTAAGATCACCTGGATAGATACTACAATAATATCATGTATGGCAAGCTCTGCTCACTGTTCTATGAATTCACCAGCCCACTAACTCTCTCTCCCTGTAGGTCTGCTGCAAGTTGGCCACATACTTAGTTCTCTGCTCTTCAGATGATATTGTGAGCAGTTGTCTCCCTGGTTCTCATGTAGAAAACTGAATACACACTGCACTGCTTTCTGCTGTTTTACTCCAAGATGTCTCAACCCAAATCTTTTACTGCTCAACGTAGCTATACATTTTACTATTCTTTGCCCCCTTTCTATTATGTAACATAGCTGACTTTACTGAACTGCTAGAAATGTCAGTGATCTGGATTTATAACGCCACCCCAAAAATGCTACTTACACACACACACACACACACACACACACACACACACACACACACACACACACACACACACACACAGTCCTGCTATATTATTTTGTCTTTTTTACCTGTATTTACAGATTGCATATTGGCAACCTAAGACCCATTGGTTACAGTGTATTTTTCATGGAAGTCACAGAATAGCAGAAAATTGGATATAGCGAAAGGAAGAGAAAATGTGTACTAGTACATGTGTAAATACCTAGCAAAATGTACATGAATTGTTTTAAAAGTATGTCAATCTACCAATAATCTTAGCTTGCGAACTGGGCACGTATCATTTAAAAATATTTAAAGAAAATGCCAGTTTAGTTTCATCATCATGATTATTGCTGGTCCAGCTAATTGTAGGAACAGTACATTAACAGGATATGTACTCTGCAACGGAAAACAGCAAAGATGAGATGGTGAGAACGTACCCAGAGTTGAGAACCTCAGCCATAATGTCTTTCTATGTTTTCCTTTTGCCTGAATCTGATGGTTTGTCTGGGTCGGCCTGCACTCAGAAATGCCTTCCCTCCTGCTTTTTCTTATCCCTTAATGAAGTTAATCAGTAATTACATTGCTCCTTTTAATTCTTATGTTGCTGTAACAGTTCTCTCTGGAAGCATGAAATATGTGAAAAAAATTGTGCTCTATGTAGCCTTCCCTCAGTCACTCCTGCAAAGGATTTTATTTTAAAGGTTTGCCGTAAGATACAAAATCAGTCTGGAAAAATCATCAAGCTGCAACAGGCAAATGTGGAAATTTGTGAAGAGTTTTTCTGATTCAGTTGGGTAGTTTTATTTTTTATTTTTTTATAACTGAATCAGTTAAGAGCTTCTTTTCTGAGATACAAAGAAATGCTATTTCAAAGCAGAATATTTTGTTTAATTCAAATATCCAGTAGCAGATGATGGTCTGTTCCTTATGGGCCAAAAAATCAGAAGAAGAAAAAAAAAAAAGTAAATCACCTAAGGAAGGGATTGTGTCAATTTAACCGGACTTGACTTTTTCCTGGATTTGACTTTTTGACTAAAATTTTGGGCCTGTTGGCCTTTTTTGTGTGTGTTCCATTGAGTGTGTGCGTTTTACTAAACCGTTTTACTTAGAGGTATTAGTCTGTTTCCCTTTCCTTTACGCTAGGTTCGTTTAAGTTAGAGAACCTAGTAAAACTTCCCTTGTTGTTTGTTGTGAGAAATAGGACTAGATCTGTTTATGTTAGAGGATCTAGTTCCTCTCTTGTTGAGTGAGTGTGTTGCTTTTTCTCTTCAATCACCTATTGAGACTGCCATTATGTCTAAGGAACATAAAGAGCATAAACAGTCAGGATTTAAAAAGTGTACTAAATGCTCTCAAAAAATGTCCATCACTGATGGACATAGCATCTGTGTGTACTGTTTAGGGGCCATACATCTTCAAGAGACTTGTCTCTTTTGCCATTTCTTTAGTCCTAGAGTGCTCCAGGAATGGAAGAATAAGTTGATTCTAAAAGGATTGTTAAAACCTTCTTTCGAGGAAGACCTAGTCAGCTCGTCCTCCTCTGCTAGGTCGCATTCTTCCAGTAAAGATAAGGGCAAAACCTCCAAAAGGCCTTCTCCAGCCTCAACTACTGTCTCTGAACCTCCACAGAAGTTACCTAATTCGGAGATGGTCTCTGTCTCTTCGGCTCCACTGTCCTCGGAGCTGATCGAGATTCTGGACACGGACATTGCAGTGTCGGCACCCAGTGCTTCGGTGCTGATCACCAGCAGTCGTCTTCGGAGCCGGTCTACAGACATTCCACTGGTCTCCCCTACTTTAAAATCACCTATATTACAGAGAGCAAGGTCTCCAACACTGTCCTCCAGATCCTTCAGGAGCTTTTCTGAAGAAAACATCGAGAGAGTGGTGCTCAGACTCCTTAAGTCGTCGGCCTTGCCAAAATTTTTATCAGCTCTGACCACTTCTGTCTCGGAGCAGACTCCTGTTATCGACCCTGCTCTTTTTCCTCCTCCAACCCAGATTGGGCCTTTGGAGCCGATGCTGTTGGTACCAACTATAGTGGTGTCCTCGTCTCCAGCACCCTGGGTGGTTGTCTCGGAGCCAAGCCCCACTCCGACACTGTCGGCGCAGTCCGAAGTGTATAGGGTCTGAAGCTCTTTGGTCAGGTCCAAGGGGGACACTTGGAACCGAACCTCTTCGGTGCCGAGTCTTCCTCTTGGTGCATTGGCCTGAGTGAGCTCGGACCCTACATTGTTCTCAGAGCCGTCGGCGCCTATACTCTCCTCAGAGCCAGGGCATTGTTTGGAGCCGGAGGAATCGGTTTTCGTGAAGATGAGGAGCATGTTGGATATTTCATCCATACCATGTAGGAGTACTGATGCTATACTCCCTCAAGCGCCGACTACAGTCTCAGCATCCTCTCTCCCCCGGGATGGTAGAGACTCACAGCCTCAGGACCCCCATTTGGGTGGTCCCTGATCTTCCGAGACCTCCCCAGAAGACCCCACTGAGGAGCCCCCTTGGAAGAGATCATGTAAGAGGAAGCATGTAGACTCCCGTGATGAGTCTGTCACATCTGACACTGACCTCGATGAGTCAGAGGGGTCCCCTAAGTCGTCCTCTGAAGATGTCTCCTTTGCAGACATTTTGGAGATCCTTAGGCAGAGAGGCGGCTGGCCCACCGTTACCCCTTCCGATGAGGAGTCAATGCACCTGAAGGCTTTTGGGTCTCAACCCTCATCTTCATGGGTGTCTCTTCCATTTGATGAATTGCTAGATCTCATGAGTCAGAAGGCATGGCAGACTCCCGATGCCGTGGAACCGGTCCCCAGAAGGCCGAATAAATTTCTCTCCGCCCCTAAGGACAAAGAGTTTTTATCTAAGGGTTTACCTGTTGATGCCATGGTGGTGGTGGCGGCCACTAAGAAGGAGCTAGCAGAGACTTCTTCTATTCATCCATCCATCCATCTAACAGGGAATCCCGAATGATGGATAGGTATGGGAAGCATATCTTCTCTTCAGCGGCTTTTACACTCAGATCGCTGAATTATCACATTTTATGAGACTTCAGAGAGATCTTCTAAAGGAGTTAGGAGATGCTCTTCAGGGTACCTCGACCAAAGCAGTCCCATCTACAGTGTTGGCTCAGTTGGCTACCCTCACATCTATTGTTAACTCCTCCATGCGGCTGATCTCATATGGGCGGTGGGTTCAGGAGTCTCATTAAGGAGACATTTCTGGTTGCGTCTATGCAACTTTGCTGAGCCTTTCAAGTCTACATTCACCAATGCTCCCGTGGATGGATCCTCACTTTTTGGACCCAAGGTGAAAGATACCCTCACCTGGTGTGAGCAGGAAGGAAAGACTCTCTCTGCCATGGAAGTCTGTTTTACCGTTCCTTTTAGACCTTACCCTAAAGGTCAGAAGAGCAGCAAAATGTGGTTCAAGAAATCACAGAGACCTTTCCAGGACACACAAGGTGATTCCTCCTTCAGAGCCAGGGGAGGAGGAAATAATGGTAGATGTCGCCCTAGAGGCAGGGGAGGCCACAACATCAGGGAGGTCGCGATTCCTTTCGTGACCGTCCCTATCAGCGTTCCTGATGTGGAACCCGACTGTGCGTCTCTGGAGCCGGTTGGGGGTCACCTGTCCTTGTACCCAGAAGCCTGGCTAAATCTCACTCGAGGCAAGTGGGTACAAGACATTATTACCAGAGGTTACTCTATACCCTTTTCCCACCCTCCATGCCCTCCCAAAAGGATCCCAGATGCACCACCCAATCACAGGGATCAAGTGGCTATAGAGATAGAAAAGCTGCTGTTAAAAAGAGCCATCCAAAAGGTCCCAACAGACCAGACAGGATTCGGAACATACTCCTGGTTCTTTTTAGTTCCAAAAAGAACAGGGGACTGGAGACCCATCCTAGACCTCAGTAGGTTAAACGAGCATGTAAAGAAGTCCAAGTTCTGAATGGTCACTCTACAATCCATACTCCCTTTGTTGGGGAGAGTCAGCTGGATGTGCTCAATAGATCTGCAGGATGCCTACTACCACATAAGGATGGACAAAACATCAAGGAGCTACCTACATTTCCAGCTGGGAGCCAATCATTACCAGTTTTGGGCACTGCCCTTTGGTCTCACCACAGCCCCCCGGGTGTTCACCAAGTACATGGCAGTAGTCATAGCTCATTTGCGGCGTCAGGGAATCCAACTCTTTCCATACCTGGACGATTGGCTCCTGACCGCCACCACCAGGCATCGCCTAATTCAATCAAGAGATTCCACAATCAAGCTCTATTCCCAGTTGGGAATCTCGATAAACTGGGTAAAATCTTCTTTTTTGCCCACTCAATCTATAACTTTTATAGGAGCAAACATAGACACGGCCGAGATGTCAGCCAGACTGCCTACAGACAGAATACAGAATCCTGTGCAACAAATTTGCAGAATACTTCCCCTTCAAAGAGTCAAAGCAAAGGTGGTGTTGCAGCTTCTTGGGACTATGGCGTCAGCCATAACCTTGGTACCTTTAGCAAGACTACATATGAGAATACTCCAATGGCTCCTGTCATTCCTGTGGTTGTTTCAACAGTTGCCCCTACATCATCAGATCCTGATTACAGATTCTTGCAAAACAGACCTACATTGGTGGATTCAACCAGGTCATCTTACCACAGGGACTCCCTTTGTACCGCACCAACCCATTGCAACTGTGACCACGGATGCCTCTCAGATAGGGGGGGGGGCATTATTTTGGCAGGACTGTCCAAGGCACATGGACATACTTAGAGCAGGAGGCCCATCTGCATATCAATGTCCTAGAGATGAGGGCTAGTGTTGCAAGCACTTCACGACCTTCTCCCTCTAGGGCCAATAGCTATTCAGACCGACAACATGTCAGTTGTCTGGTATCTAAACAAACAAGGGGAAACCAGATCTTACCCCTTATGTCGAGAGGCCATGCGAGTTTGGGATTGGGCGATTTCTTCCCAACGCTTTCTCATTGCAACGCATATCCCGGGGACTTTCAACGTAATAGCGGACAAGCTAAGCAGGCCAATTTTGTTACCTCACGAATGGTCCTTGAACCAGAAAACAGCCAGTATGATCTTCACAAGTGGGGACAACCCTGCTGTGACCTCTTTGCCAGTCCCATCAACACCAAATGCAGCACCTTTTTCTCTCTCATCCCTCCTCCGGGGGAGTCTCCAAGAGATGCACTAGTCCACGATTGGCCCCTGGGACTCCTTTATGCTTTTCCTCCTTTTCCACTCATCCCCAAGGTCATACAGAAAGCAATGCTGTTGGGAAGCAAGATGATCCTCATCACCCCTTACTGGCCTCATCAGATTTGGTTCCCTTTTCTCGGGCCTCACCTGTTGGACTGCCCATAGACGCTGGACCCAGTGCCAGACCTCCTGACACACATCTCAGGTTCTCTTCACCCCAGTCTCCATACTCTCAAACTGACAGCATGGCTGCTCCAGTTCCATCACTAGTCAGGCTTCATGATTTGTCTCCAGCTGTAACTCATATTACCTCTTCTCACAAGCCTTCGACCAGAAAATTGTATCATAGTAAATGGAAGAGATTTTCCATATGGGCACACTATAGAGACATTGATCCATTTACAGCTCCCATTACTATTGTTCTAGAGTTTCTTTCTGAACTCTTTCACCAAGGTTCAGCGGCTGCTGCACTCCGAGTTCAACTAGCAGCAATATCTAATTTTCATGTGGGGATTAATGATTCCAGTCTTATGTCTCACAAACTGTGCAAATCCTTTCTTAAGGGTTCCATAATGTTAAGACCTCCTGTACAGGACCCCATTCCACCTTGGGACCTGAATTTAGTTCTGCCTAGACTTACTCTGCCACCCTTTGAGCCAGCCCATAGTTGTCAGTTGAAGTTTCTGTCTTGGAAGACTCTTTTTCTGGTAGCAATAACCTCAGCCAGGTGAGTTTCTGAATTACAAGCTCTGTCTGTTAAACCTCCATACTTAATTTTTCACAAAGATAGAGTCTCTCTCCGGACCAACCTTTCCTTTATTCCTAAAGTCTGTTCTCAATTTCACTTAAACCAAACAATTGAATTGCCAGTGTTCTTCCCTAATCACTCCAACAAAGCAGAGTATACATTCCAGCAATTGGATGTACACAGGCAACTACATTTCTATATCCACCAGACCAAGGAATTTAGAAAATCAGAACAGCTGTTTATTTCCTTTACTGAGTCGAGAATGGGCTTGCCATTTTCCAAGGTTATACTTTCGAACTGGATCTTTAGTTGTATTTCCTTTATTTACAGTTCTCAAGGAAAGGAGTTACCCTTTAAAGTTAAAGCGCATTCCACCAGGTCCTTCTCTACTTCTGCTGCTTTCCAAGCCAGGACACCTTTTGATAATATATTTGCAGTAGCAACATGGGCTACCCCTCATACCTTCATTTCCCATTATAAATTGGATTTAACTTCCAGGGGTAGAGCTTCGTTTGATTCCACAGTACTCAGGAGTATCTTCCAGTGAGCCACCTATTCAAGATGCTAGGAACACTGTCCCACATGTAATAATGGAGGCGAGATAGGACTACATAACATAAAGACGTTATGTACTCACCATAACTTTCCATGTATGTAGTCCATCTCGCCGAACATTATTACGAACCCACCCACCAGCCCCCTTCATGGAGGATCTGGATACAGTTTTTTCCCTTTCTATAGTGTTTTTTTGCCAGAAGGGCTCCTTTTATTACAGTTTATTCTTCCAGACCTTTGTTCCTTTTTCATGTCTGATTCTGGTAGACTAGTAGCAAACAAGATCTGGGGAATGTGCGCATGCATCATGGGATACCTATTAGCCACGAGTCAATCAGAAGTTTTCAGGCTTTCTAAGCGGCCGAAGCCACATGTAATAATGTTCGGCAAGATGGACTACATACATGGAACGTTATGGTGAGTATATAACTTCTTTTTTTTTTGCTATGTTTTTCCTCCAGCCTTGATAACCATCATTCCTCACTACTACATCTATTATTTCATTTGTTACTCCATGCAGTGAGTGAAAATCACTGTCAGAAATGGCATCCAACCAAGTGGAGAAGCTAACTTTTAAGCAATCAGAGGGGCACTAATTGTTCATACATCTAGCTCCCTGCTCTCTTTGCAGTCCTCGCATGTATGCCACCTTAGTGAGTGCATAGTATCAGTTGATGGTACATGAATGCTCCTGCAAATGTACCATGTCCAGCTACAGTACTAATCACTGAGTGGGGAGACCAAGCATGTCATGACCATATCCAGCTGTATTCTCCAGCTATTTCTCCCCTCAAAATGTCAAGTCAGCATCAGCCACTCAATGCCTCCACCCTCTCACTACTGATTTTTCCAGTGCTCAGGCAATTAATTGATCCCAGGATGCCTGTTCCATAGTCAAGGCTTCATCCCAGAAATAATCATACACTGTATGATTGTATGCATTTATCAGATCATGCAAAGTATTTATACAACAGATAGATTTAAAATAACTCATTATTTTGATGTATAAGTACAGGCATATAAAAAAATAACAATTTCAAAATATAGACTGGGATTCATTAAGTGCCACACTAGTGCAACTTTCATTGCACTGATGTGTTGAGCTGTACCTTTTTGTGATTCAGTCATGCATATTCCCATCAGGGAAATATCTCATTATCAGGGAGTTTGCATGGCTAGGAATTGCTCAACAGGGAACAAGGCAGTTCTGCACTGCTCAGCTGTGTGCCCTGCCAACCTTCCTGCAGACCATACAGACTCACAAACACTGCCTGACAGAGACAGACACAATGATACACGCACACACACACACACACACACACACACACACACACACACACACATACATCCATACACACACACACACACACACACACACACACACACACACACACACACACTCATACATCCATACACACACACACACACACTCATACATCCATACACACACACACACAGTCATACATCCATACACACACACACACACACACACACACAGAGTCATACATCCATTCACATTCCCACATACAACTTCATATAAACAACTCGCACACCAAAATACACGTATACACACGCACATTTTATACTACTTATCTGGTGTGGCAATCTGCACAGGATAAAGTTGCCCTATGTCCTCTGCATAACTGCATGCCAGTAGCTAGAAGCATACACTTACATATTGTCTACTGTGCCCTTTAGGGTAACTCACTTTGTACAAAGTGTAGGCATTTCAGAGTACACACGAATCCTACACAAGAGCACCAGGCTACTTATGGGGGCTCATTATCATAGGCCCAACCTATGATAAAAGAACTGTAGCTTGCTCATATGGCACCCTGAGCAGATTCCTAGACTAGCTCTCCCCTCATTCAAAGTTGAGGAGCTTCATAAAACAGTGCTAGTGCTGCACTCCTGCACCATGGGCATTTGCTGATCCCACCCCTTGACAGTTTGCACCCAGGGCAGCCACCCTGTTCACTCTTCCCTAACTATGGCTCTCCCTGAGGAACACATTATTTAAATATAATGTTGAAACTCTTGCTGCCCAGTACAATGGAGCTGCTTTTACAGGTAATGGAAGGCTCTCTGTATTACAACAGAGTTGCTTAGTATACAAACAGGTTTGCGTGGCTTTGCCTAAGAGCAAACTTGTCTATGAATCATGGGTCAGAATGTCATCTTTACAGAGTTAATTCATGTTGAAAACTGTAAAACATAACAAGCTTTAAGATTTAGCAATCGAGAGATGTGGGAGGTAGCAAGTTAAATAGGCAGTAGGAGATTGAGTAAAATAATAATACTTAGATAATGTCTATAATGTATTGAGCAACTTGTTTGCAGACGTATTCCTTGTCAAAAAGTTCCCTATTATCGCGTGTGTGTGGGACACCAAGTTTTTGGTTCTGTTAGTGAGAAGGAAAAATTACTATAGGGAAGTGTATTCTCAGGTTTCCTTTAGTAGAATGGCTCCATTGATTTGTGGTTTATGAGTATAGTGATATGAGATATGTCTCAGCTTACTTTCATGAAAAGTGCAGTCAGTCAATCAATTCATGTACTGTTTTTTTCTTTTTTGGAAGGGAGCCACTAATTTTGTAACACCTAGCAGTGATACTCTCTGTGTGGACTCACTTCCAAAATTATAAATGTACACATTCTGTCTTTTGTGTTTTGAATGAAGGTTCTGTGTTTTCTTTCTTTCTTTCTTTCTTTCTTTTTATTATAAATGTTGCATTATTTTGTTGCTGTTGTTTAAAACAATCATTACAACTCTCATACTTTGAACATTTCTTTCATCTAGTAGTTGGCTTGGGTTCTTATCAAGAAAATTTGTATCATATTTTTATACAGTAGGTTCAACTCAGAAGTGGAAGTTGTACAAAATTTAAATATTCAGCACATTATCTTCCAGATTTTAAGATAGCACTCATTACTCTATTATCCCCATCCTGGCCTCCTGAATAGCCTCAGACCCCATTTCACACTTTATTTCTGATCTTGCCCCTTCTCTTGAATTTATTATTTACTCAAGCACTTTACTATCCTAAAAATTCCACTTTTTTGTGATGTATACTTGGATAATACTTCAACAATTCCCTTTCACTTATTTTAACTTCCATCATTATTTGTTTCTCTTCTACTACATTTGATTGTTGGGTTGCTTTCTGTTTGCATGTTATAGCCGCCTTAGCTGCTATTAGTATTAATATTACCACAGCTTTGACACGTTCCTTATCCTGTGGCATTCAGGTAAAAAATATATTTATTCTGTTGCCCATTCCTTCCCTAGCAGGTTACTGAGATCCTCTCTGTACTTCTCCAACTTTTCACATGACCACAAAATGTGTCTCCAGTCTGCTTTTATGTTTTTTCACCTTTCCAGCACTCCTCACTTAATTCTGTTAGTGTCTCGTGTATTCTCTCTGGTTTATAAATGTATTTATGCGAACATTTCCACACAGATATTCTGAACTTTCTAGGCCTAGCTGCCTTACTAGGGGCAATCCAGATATCTCCCTAATTTTGTACCAGCACTTAATTTCCTTCCCCTTCTGATTTTCCCTAAATTGCCTTCGTCTTCCTTTCTACACATCCTTCAGTCATGCCCAATATATTCTGCTCACCGGGTCTTTATTCGTTACTTCGATTGCTGTAACTAATAGGAATATCTCAACTGACCTTGGCTTATTCAAATGCTTATACCTAATTTCGCTGTCATGCTCTTTTAGGATTTTGTATGCCCCTCTGTACTCCATTAACTCCCTTTTTTGTATCTGCATTTTTTTCATTTAATTCCCTTCAGTCCAGTTCCTCTTCCCCCTGTCTTACTCTCTCTCTCTACACACAACCAACCCTCCACCGCCCGTGTATTTATGACTTCATGTTTCTTGATTAGTCCTGTTGGCCAGACTTCAAGTCTCCAAGTCTGGTATGTCTTACTCTTGAAAGTGCCTAACATGTTCTTGTAAATTCTTCCTATGTGGGTCTCAGTTTTCTCACTTAACATTGCTTGTGTCCAAAACGTTAATCTATCTACTAATACAACATCTTTGCTTTCTTGTAGCATCATTCATTTCCATTTTGTCGTATAATCTAGATATTGTAAATAATATACTAGTCCTAACTATGCTGCCTTATAATTCTCCTGTAAATGAAATACCCTAACCTTCTTCTTTTACCAATAATATAATTCCCTGCCATTTTATTCTCTGACTTTCCAAATATAAATCTTTACTTCTTTTCTAATATTTATTTATTAATATTATTATTTATTTTGCATTTGTTTATATACTGCGGTGGTGGTGCTGCGGTAGCGTTGTCGCCTCACAGTTAGACGTTGCCCGTTCGATTCTCAGTCAGAGTGTCTTCTGTGTGGCAACATGCGTGAATGGGCATTCCTTCGTTGAAGGTTGTGCATTAGGCCCGGCAAGCCAGCACGTAAAACTCTGCTGCCAATCATTAGCAGACCAGAGTTCCGCTGTGGCGACCCCTAACCGGGAAAAGCCAAAAGACACAAACATTTATTTTACATTTGTTTACCGGGAAAGTCCAACTAGACACATGTCCTTTTTCAGCAGTGGCCTGGGGAGAAAAGCTCCAGTTAGTATATATACATAACAAATATGAGTAGCATCCAAATATGGAGGTAATATGATCCCAAAAAACTCACCAGGGTCATAAATAAATGTTTATGTGGCATAGATTGTTAACAGGACTACAAACATTTTTACTGCTTGTATTATTTGATCCAAATTACCTTCCATACACTTCCATTTCGTTATCATGATCTGTACTGTATACTCTACCTGATTCCATGGCTCTACTGGTGAGTCTTTAGCTTTTGTCAATATCCATATTCTTAAGTATTTTAACTTACAGTATAATGTCACTAAAGCTGAGGATATTTCTGTTTTAATTTCTATTCCAGTGCATTACTTACACACATATGGTTTGTATTATCTTCATTTATTTTATAGCCCAATACCTGGGAAAATTCCTTAAAATGCCCAATACCTTTAGTATCTCTCTGTTTGAGTCTGTGACATATAGACTAATATCATCTGCAAATGATGTCATCTTTTCCTCCATCCCTTTCTAGTTCCAACCCCTGATTTCTGAAAGCCTTAGTTTTTTTTGCACCAGCAGTTCTGAACAAATGGCAAATAGAAGTGGAAAAGAACCCTGATTGTGCCCATCTCTACCCTAAATTTGGGTATTACCAGTGCATTTGATTTTATCACTGCTGTTAACCCCCAGTAAATTAGAACTCTATTATATTCATAACCTCCCAAAGAATGCCCAGTGCACATGATTAAACCTTTTTTCTGTGCGTAGGCCCAATAGCGCTAAACTTTTTTCCTCATGTTCATTTTTATAATATTGTTGAATGTTTGCCTATTCTTCACAAACTCATCCCCCTTTATCTCCCCCTTGTAACTCATCACTACTGTTTGCATCTCTCTTTCCACACTGGCTTTCTTCTCCTCATCCTGCCTTTTATGACTCATCTGCACTTTCTGCCTTTATCTTATTTTGTGCTATATAGCTTGCCTGTACTCCTCCGGCAACCTCTGTTCATATTCTCCTCTCCCCTGCTTTTTGCCCACTGATTTTTTTCTTTCCCATCCTGTCTGCAGGCCTCTTGCTGCCTCTCCTTCTGCAGTCCCATTCTAAACATTCATGCCTGACCATACAGAGCACTAATATGTCTGGATCCCATGTTATATTATTGATTTATCCCTTGGTGACCAGGTTAGTCCCAGTAGGCCAGTGGCGTCATTTCAGGAGACACCTGAGGTGACATTTATACTACTGGGGGAGGAGGATTTGACTAGAGCATCAGGGAACTTTCCCTACTTGTCATTTTAGTGAGTGGAACCCATTTTGGAGGAGCACTTTCTGTTTCTGTTCCAGGCATAGAGGCGGCCCAGATAAACAGGAAGGCAGATGGAGAGAGAAGGAGATGATAGAGTGGCAAAAGAAATGGAGGGGAGGAGAAAGCAAATATCAAGACTAGAGAATGTGTGCAGGATTCGGATGAGATGTTTCAATGATATTTGTTTAATGGAGAAGAGTCAGCAAATGGTAAATGTATAATTACGGCCCTTTAGTCAGGAGAGTTGCAAGATGATTTACTTAAAGAAATGATGGTGCATAGTGAGACAGAAAATGAAAGAGATGTTTCCTGGGGGGACATTATGCAGAAAATACAAAAGATGAATGCAGAAACAATTCTGAAGAATAGTAGTGAAATGGAAAACAAAACATATGCAGAGAAAGTAAAAGAGGGCAAAATTGGAGTAGTAGAAAAGAAGGCAGAAGAAAATGAAAAAAGAAGTATATGGTAAGGATTCAAAGTAATGAAGACACATGGACAGGTATGAAGTGTGAGACAATTTAATAGCTCCACTGGGTGTAAAAGCACATGAGGTAAGAACATTTATTCTTATTTATTGAGGCATTTTGTGGCATTATATCTGAGACTGTTTTTTTAATGGAAAATGTTCTTGGAGAATATGACAAAAGACTGTAACCCAAGGAATTTTTATGTGATAAAAGCTTTTAACAGAGAAACAAAAAAGAAAATTCATGTACAATTTCAAACAGAGGTAGAAAGAGAGACTTTGAAAGGACATTTGAAAACTTTATATATAGAAGTACTGGGCATTGCAAAATTTTATGACAAAAAGTGTTTATGGACTGATGGATGGGATTGTAATACTGTGTTAAAAATAGAAGGAGAAAAAAATATATAAATATACCAAGCATGATAAATGTGGAGATGAATAGGGGTGTCATAAAATACAGGGGACAAGCTAAGACATTTTTTGTGGGAAAGAATGGCATTTGATAAGGAACTGTGACAAAAGAAAATGTTATATTTGTGGGAATGGGACATGATGCAAAAAAATGTGAAGTGAAATGTTATAACAAAACTGGGCATTTATGGATGGATAACAAAAATGAAAATAACAGCAAGGAAAAAGAAAGTGAAAAAATGAACAAAGAGAAGAAAATGTAGAAGTAGAAGAAAATTAGATGAGAAAAAATAATAAAAAGGTCCTAGAAGATGGTTCTGAAATAAGTGATGAAGACATAAACTGGGAGGTAGTAAAAGGGAAAAAAAAAAAGAATTCTATTGGTAAAAGTGTGTAAGAGAAAGAAAATTTAAAGGGATAAGTACAAAAGAAAAGAAATGGATGAAAAAGAATGTATACAGCTAATTATTAGGGCTTGGTATAATGGTTACAGTGCTTGACTTACAGACACAAGGTACAGTGTTTGATTCTTTCCTTTGGTAGGGAAATTGGTTAGGCTTAGAATGGCCTGTTAAGAAAGTTAGCCCAGTAATTAGCTATGAACTTATGAAACCATGAATCTGAGGAAAAGGAAAAATGAAACGTTTAAAGTGCGTTCTATAAATGTGAATAGTTTTAAGAATATAGTAAGAAGAATAAGGATTTTGGAGTAGTGTAATACATGTGATGTAGATGTAATTATATTAGAAGACACAAGATTTTTAACAAATGAAAGATTACAAACAGAGAAACTATGGGGAGGAAAGATAATCTGGAATTGGGGAAATGAGAGATGTTCTGGAATAGCCATATTCTGTAGAAGTACAGTAAAGATATTAGATGTAACTTTAGTAAAAATGGGAAGGTTAATCACTGTAGATTTAAAATAGAAAGAACAAGTATATAGAATTATAGCATTACATGTATATACTAATTGTAAAGAAAGAGAAAGTTTATTTAATCACATTTTAGGCTATAGTGATTGATATGAATATTATAATAGCAGGAGACTTTAATTGTGATTTAAGAGGCAAGTATAAAAAGAAAGGAAATTATATAAGAAAAATGTTAGAAGTTATAAGATGTGGTGAGTTAAAACTTTGGGACAAAAAAATTTATGGATTTACAAAAGGAGTATGTATAGAACTGAAATAGATTATTTTATAATATCAGAAGGTTTCGTTATAGGAGAAGGGGAGGTAGTTGAAACAGGATTTTCTTCTCATTTGGCAACATGGCTAGAGATAAAGGAAAACAAAGAATATATAAAATAGGCAAAGGAATAAAAATGATAAATGCGAAAGCATGGAATGAAGAAGGAAACAGATTAGTAATACAGTTATGGAAAGATCATATTTGTGTGATAACATTTTATAAAAATTGGTCTGATTGGTGGATGATATTTAAGGCAAAATATAAAAATGTTTTTTTTACAGTGGCAATATGATGTGAGAAAATTATTGAAAGAAAAATATAAAGGAACGTATAATGATGCACTGGAAGATTTAGAACATAATGATATAAAGTACTTTGACAAAGAAAAAGAATTATATGAAAGAAATTAAGAAAAAAGCAAGAACTGTTATATAAGCAAATATATTTTTACAAAAAAAAGAGAAAAAATATAGAATTACTTAAGAAGCTTAGTAAAGGAAGATGGTAGTGCAATGAGAGAAATAAAAAATGTAAATGGAGAAGTAGAATGAACTCAGGAAAAGATTATGAATAGTGTAGTGCAGTGTGTACAAGAAATGTTTAAAGGAAAAATAAGGCAGTGAATAAAACATGAAAAGTAAAAAGTTAACAGAAAAAGAGAATATAGAGTTGGAAAAGGTGATTTCTTTAAATGAGCTGTGTAAAGTATTAGGAGAAGTAAATATTGATTCAGCTGCAGGCCCAAATGCAGTAGGGACTGAAATGTATAAAAACCGAGGGATTTGCAAAAAATAATTTTTAAGGATTTTGAACAAATGTTTTAAAAGAAGGTTTTATATATGAAGACTTATGTAGCAGAATGCTTAAATTCATATGGAAGAAGGAAGATAGAAGACCATTAAAAACTGGAGACTGATACTACTGAATAATAATGATTATAAGATCTTTATGAAAATAATACAAAATAAATTTGAAACTAAAATGGAAAATAGTATATATATATATATATATATATATATAGTATACAGGGGAAAGGCTGTCAAGAATTATTAATGTAGAGAAGTTGTGGATGATAACATGAATAGAAATGAAGAAACGAAAATCATGATAGGAGACCATAATAAGGCATTCGACACAATTGGACATGGAATCTTAGAAAGTTAGGAAATTATGGATGTCAGCTTATAGTAATAATAAGGTAAAAATACTTGTAAAAGGCTGGTAAAGCCAAGCGGTATATATGAAGACTGGTGTAAGATAGGGATGTCCAGTTAGTGTGTAGTCTTTGCATTAGTTATGAATGTGATAGTATGTGAAATAAATTATCTAATACCCGAAGGGTTAAGAATTCCAGTTATGTTAATCTATGCAGGTGGCAATATAATAAATGGAAAAAAAAACAAAATTTGGATAAAAGAAGTAATAATTTGCACAAATGAGTATAGAGGTAATGTGGATGGCTTTAAATAAAAAGCTTTAGCTGATGTAGTAAAGATGGGGGTATGTTTTACAGTGAATTAAATTTTTTTGTTAAATTTCGGGAATAAAGATGTAAGTAGAATTTAGTGGGGAAAAACAATAGAAGAAATAAAACAAGCCTGTCTTTTCTGGAGAACATATAAATTATCATTCAGAAAAAAGGCTTATTTGACAAATTCACTACTGTTGGGAAAATAGCACACTTAGCAAATGTATTTATGCTGCCATCAGTGTTTGAAAATGAATTATTGCAGATATTTTGGTTTCTATTTATATGGGGTTCTAGATTAATCTCAGTAAAAAGAGGAGTTTTTTATGTAATAAAAGAAGAAATAGACTTGGGCTTAATTAACCCAGTGGTATATGCTGCTTTATTTAAATGAAAGATAAATGAAAAATATGGCTGATTAGTAGTAAAACTATATAAGTATGATAAATTTTGGGGTATGATAAAAAAGGGGTAGGAGGGTGATGTAATGGTTAAGGTGTTTACCTTACAAACACAAGGTGCAGGGTTTGATTCTCACATCTGGTAATTGGCTAGGCTTAAAATGGCCCACAAGGGCAGTTAGCCTAGTACTAATCTATGAACCTAAGATAAAAGAGAAAAAGAGTGTATAAATGAAGAAATAAAATGTTACAAAGAAAAAATATTTTTGTGGAAAGTAAAAACTGATGATATAGTAAAACCATGGGAAAATCACACACACATGAAATTAATAAAAGCTATAAAAATAAGAAGCAAATGTTGTAATCAGAAAATATGTCAATATTTGTTGTGGAGAAAAAGAAACTATGGGGCATGTGTTTTTGAAATTTAAAATAGTAAAAAAGTTATGGGGAAACTATATAAAGAAGACTTTTTTCAAAAATATCATAGAAGTGGCTAAAATAAACTAAACATGGATATAATTACATATTGATATTATAAGAACAGAAGTAAAGAATATTTTATGGGAGTAGATGCAAAGTTATTTTATATTATATGAGTTATATGGAATGAAAGAATAAATTATATTTAATGGTAAATATATTTAGCAACAATTATTAAATAAAATCAGATGTGGTGGGGTCTAATAGGGATAAAACTTTAGTATGATTGTAAAGGAAATTCTGAATAATGTGTAAACAAATTTGTATATTTGTAAATATTTTTAAATAAGAGTTATTTTTGTACATAAATAAAGGACTCTTACTTTTTTTGATAAGTGCTGTGGAATTTTTTACATCCACCCAAGTTTCTACCAACTCATGCAGATGGGACCTCAGTTTAATCTCTTGTGCAAAGGACAACATACACAGGAGTGTCACCCTGCATTGTCAGCAATCCATCTGCCTTACATGGGGATAGAACCCCCAACCTTCTGTACCAAAAGTGAGTCTGCTACATGTTGTGCCACTAATACTATTAAAATAATACTTGATATCAACAGTGAATACATGGCGTCAAAATGATATGGCAATGCAAGTTGACTGTCAAAGATTCCACTACCGAAAACTATTAATAACGTAAAATACAGAATGGTAGAATGTATAAACATTGTGGCACATAATTTCCAAGGCATTTTAAAGAGAGTTGAAATAATAATTAACTGTTTGATAATATTAATGTTTGTGATGGAAGAATGGCCTCACCGAGCAGGTTAGAGCTCAAAAGTGTATTAAAAGGAAATATTTGAACTATCAATGGAAAAATGTTGCATCTTTTTGTGATTAACAGTTATTATTCCATAAAAACGGAGAAAAGCTAAACTGGAAGAATTACATGCTGGATACTTTGGTATTATGGAAATGAAAGTCATGGAAACTGAGAAAAGCTGTATTAGAAAGAAGAATTATATGATAGATACCCTGGTACTAAAAAAATGGAGACCTTGCCATAAAAATTCATGAGGTGGAAAAAGTCAGATGGTGAGATTGAGTGCATGGATAAAAATGCATATAGGTTCATAGATTAGTACTAGGCTAACTGCCCTTGCAAGCCATTTTAGGCCTAGCCAATTATCCCTTGTGAGACTCAAACCTTGTGTTTGTAAGGCATACACCTTAACCATTAGGCCACCCTCCCAACCCTGAAGCTTTGGAAGCTGGCCAGCTGTTTTATCCTTGTCGTGTATATAGCTAAGGTTATTGCACCAGTGATCAGTATGATGAACACCTTTGAAAGTAGATCAACTTGATCCAAAAACAAAAAAGGACTACAACAGCTATATTAATTCATATAGGAAAATTAAAATGTTATTTAAAAAACAGGTTTATTGTCTGCAATAGGGATTTTTTCCCTAACTAATCCTAAGTTGATAGCCAATGCATCCAACAAGCATTTCTCAAATGTTGGGAAAGATAAGAATGCAAAAGTAATGAACATAATGTACTAATTGCCAGTATATGGTCATTTGTGTGTGTTAATATTTCAGGAATCCCTCAAAAATGGACTAAAAAAAAATCAAAAAAGGCACTTTCAGGGATGCAGAAAAAATTCCAATTATTATGATAAGTAATCTTAAAACAGAATTGAGCTCATTATTTTCTCCTCTTTTTAACAATTTACTTAGGACCGAGACTGTACCTGCCTCTCAAAATAAAAAAATCCTGTATTACACCTATTTTCAGAAAGGAGAAAGCTTCAGATATTAATAATTTTAGACCAGTTAGTCTTGTACCTCCTGTTCTAATTGTTTCAAACAATGTTTATTAGATATTAGGGTTAAAGAACAGATAGATCTTAACCAATATACTTTTATAAAAGTTGTTACACCTTAACAAACATGGAATTTTCTGAGCAAGTAATGTTAGCTATGAACAATGGGCTAAAATATGGATCAATATTCTTGGCATTAGCAAAAGCTTTTGACCCCCTGCTCCATGAAGCAATGTGTACATCTGTGGTTAAGTACCGATTTAATTCCTTTTTAACATGACAGAAAATTAAGTGGTTAACAGGACATAGTCATTATATTGTCATTCAGAGACACGCTGCTGTGTCAGTAGCAGTTCATTGTATCAAATAGTAACCCCCTATGGTACCCCACAATGTTATTCAACCTGCTGTTTGCTAATATGCCTAAACAAGTCATGCTAGTTAAATATGTTGGATGCGTTATTTCTAGCAGAATGGACTTTGACATAATAGATAATTATCTTTTAGAAACTTGCATCTAACTTAGATACGATCTTTAGCATAGACAAATGCATAGTCCTGTTGTTTGGTAAACCAACTATTACAGTGTGTGTTGTATTGAAACATGTAGTCTCATGAGTGGTATCACTTAAAGAGATCACAGTAACTGGTACATTTTCATTTTTAAACATTCAGATACCTTGACTAATAGTGCTATAAGCAAGTAAGTCTGTTACTTGGAAATATCTCTACAAGGAGTTGCAGTCTCCATAACCAGTCCTATGTCTGACCAGTTCTGGAATTCAGTAGCCCCTTTTGTGTTTAGATCAGAGGACAACTAAATAGTTTAGCCTTTCTAAAGACGTTTACAAATGGAAGAAAATCAGTGTGTGATTTGTCTTATGACGAAAGGAGTAAGAACCTAGATATTTCTTCCCTACATTACGAGTATTATTGGGGTACACTGATTTTAGCAATATATAGGTTCTTACACCTTTAATGTATTGGACTACACTGATTTTAGCAATATATAAGTTCTTACACCTTTAATGTATTGGGATACACTGATTTTAGCACATAAGGTATTAAAGGAGGATGTTATGAAACCTGGAACTATTTACATCAACAAAAACATATAGACATATTAACTTGGCATACTGCATGAAAAGCTTCAAGACAAAAGTTAGAAAGCAGTTTATTTTAGAACATATCCCCATCATTTGGTATAAATTACCATTATCTATCCACCAGTCAGATCTGATACATATTTTTAAGAAGAAACTGGACAACGGGGTAAATATAGTTTATAATCCTATATTTATGAAGTTAGTGTTCCTAGATGGACTTAAGACCTGAACACTGTAAGTAGACTGATGGGACATGATCCCTGCACATTATCCTAATTATTTTTCCATTTCTGTTACCTTTGGTTTATGCTTAGGATTCCCTGAGTCCTTTCATCTCACTTGCTGTTTGTGAACCTTTTATTGTGACTCATCTGTAGTCAGTTGTAGACTGTTCGTAGGGGGTGTGTGTGTGCATGGTTGTCCGTGTGTGTGTGTGTGTGTTTATATCATTTTATCTAAAATTCTATATACTAACTTCATGGTCTCACAGCTGTGGAGAAAAGAAAACCACCACACATAGTGAATCAGTGCTAGAATGAAAACACAATCATACATATCTGGGGGTAAAACATGATGCTGCCATTGCAGTCCGCACATACTCTGCTAAACTAACTTCCCTAATTACTCCTATGAAAAGAAATAACACCATCAGATACTTTCTATAGACTTCTATACGTTTTGATGAAATGAATTTAGATGAAATGACATTTAGATTAAATGGACTTGGACAAATGAGTTTACATTAAATGAGCTTAAGATGAAATTATATGAACCTATATATATGTTTATGCACATACAGCATGTCTTGGGGGCAGGGGGGAGCCCACTCTCTTCCCCTGAGAGCACCTATCTGGTGACTCCTCTGAGATTGGCCATTGCTGTTTGGTAAGGGAAGCATGCCTCCACATGTTGAGTTCCTCTTGGCTGCCAGTGCGAGAAGCACTGTGAAAGCACAGACTCAGCAGGTTTGAACCTTATAGGGTAACACCTAATGCTTCCATTAGGTGTCACTCTTGTGATGAGTGCAAGCTGTCTCCTTCTCCTGGGATGGGTGAGCCAGCAACAGTTGTTCACTCCCATCTTTCCCAGGCAGCTCTTACAGGTGCCCCAGCCATATTTTGAACTCTAGTTATATGGGTCATAGTCAAGGCTTTATCAGTCTATGTCATGAAGCTGGCTAACTTCTAACTTGTCTTCGATATGGTAAGACTACGTTGCTGACCAAGTTCTGTACTGGTGTCAATCAAAATTCCTAATTCATTACAATTGACTTAATTGATCATACAGTTGCCCAATTAATTTGTCAGCACTATGCACTCTCTCCGAAATCTCATTTTTTCCCAAATATGTCTCTAGTTTCTTCTCTACTACCAATCTTCTAATACCATGTAAGACTGAACAAAACACACTTTGGCAAGTGACACGATATCTGGGAATTTCCAGCAGAATGTTGCAAATAGACTGCACACTTTGATGAAGTCCCGTTCACTGGGATGAAACAGCTTAATGTTTTGATATAATATGATATAATAAACAATTTTTTTCATACTGCTTGTGGACCGGCTGTTTATTGCTCTGTGAATTTTCCTGTGTATGCCTTGTAACAACCTTGATTTATTTTGTTCAAAATTAGAATAACAAGTTTTGCTTTAATATATTATTTTCTGAAGGATATGAAGTCTAAACCTCTAATATATGTCATTGTTTAGTGACTTTACTCATCAATGATTTGCCAGAAAAATACAAATTTTATGAGGAACCGACCAAAAATATGAGCATTCTGTGAAAATTTGGACAGTTAAGGGCTATGGCAAGGGGAGTTTCAAGAACCGGGGACAGTAGCCTCCATCCTGCAGGAGCTTAGGAGATTTCCAATACTCATAGCAGCCTTTCTTTCTCAGCTGGCAGGAGAAATGCATCAGTGGCTACTTAAGATATTGAGAGTGTGCACTTCCACACACCCACAATGCTCAGATTGAGTTCATACAGACTATAGCTAGAGTTATATCCCTGAATTCCTCTGTGTTGGAGAGCAGTACTGTGCTTTCCTTCATACTGCTCCTGCAGTAGGACTTAAATCAACTTCCTTCCCATCAGATGGACTAGCCACCCCCATCTGCTCTCTTCTCTTCCTCCCTGTCTGTCTGTTCTAGTATTCAGACTGCTAACTGTACTGGGAGTCATCTTGAGCATAGTAAGGACTTTATCCCATCATGAAGAGTAGGATGTTGGGACTTGTAGTGAGAGAGAAAAAGTTTGGAATAACGAAAGTAACTAGTGGGGTACTACAGGGGTAAGTCCTGAGAGCAATATTTTTCACTGTGTTTGTTTCAGACATGTTTGTGAGAAGACAAAACAAAATGAGCCTCTTCACATTCATAACGTAAATATAAGTATGGCACTGGTGGATTAGAGCAGACTCTAAAGAAATACTTGTAAAGGCTCACAAAATGAGCAGAAAGTGGTGGTTAAAACGCAGCAAAGACAAATACAAAGTCCCATACTTGGGCTACAACATTATATTAAAAAGCACTGGCCAGGGGAAGTAATGGCAGCAGAAAAAGGGTCTGGGGGTGATGCTTACACCTGCACTGTGAGAGTTCAGTGGCAGCAAAATCAGAATTCTGAGGTGTTTCTGTCTCTCTGGTAGACAGGGATGAAGCACTGACTATGAATCAGATGCCCCAAGTTTTATTAGTGACTTGGGTTCTGGAGTGGTGAGGCAGGGTAGGAGTGAGCAGATGATGTCAGTTAACCTATCCTTGATGGTGAGTACCAGTTGAACCTGCTATAATACTAAAACCTGCTAGAGAGAGAGAGAGAAGCATACAGAATGCATCACTGTAGGTTGGGGAAGTGTGTTTGCGTTTGTCAAACAACATCCATCTGGCAGCCTTCATGGAGCTTGGGTAGGAAAATGCATGATCAAAGGGGAGGGCATAGCAGGCCTTTACATTGGCTGTCAGGGGAGGGGTTAGACCCATTATGGTTGCCAGAGTAACTGCAGTGCCATGAATGGCTGTTGCCTCAGTGATGGGGAATGATTTGCAGCAGATGGGTGTTCTGTATGCAAAGGGGATGGGGAAAAAAACAGAATGCTGTAATGTACAGCATAGCTTTCAATTGTTTCTGATTTTGCCTCATATTTTTTCCCTCTCCCTAATAACATTTTTAATTTTCTGATAAATCACTGAAGATTACAGTCTGTCAATAATGTCAGACAAAGTTTCATACTTCTTATTCTTTAGAAAATTCATGTTGATTAAAAATTGTTCAGTTAACTTTCTAAATGAATTACATAATTTTATTAATTGTCCTTGATCTTGGGCCTGTGTCCTACATTATTTTTTTAGATTTGTCCCTGATTCTTGAGCAAGGAAGTTGAGCGCTGCGGTGGATACTCAAGGGGATGAACTCAAGGTACACAGAGGTAAACCTAGACATTTGCCAGGCTACATCTGAAGTACTTTGTGCATTTCTGAAAGCCATACAAGATGAGGAATACCTGGTTGCTGGAAGGAGTCCAAAGGAAGCTTACCAGAGAGATTCATGGCATGGAGGAGGAAGAATATTACCAGAGCCTAAAGGATTTGGAGATGTTCTTGTTGGTGACCAGAAGAGATATGGGGAAGGAAACCATATTATAAGGGTGCACAGGCTCATTCCCAGATGAGAGTCAGGGCACAGACAGCAAACTGCAGGGACCAACTATTGCCTAGACCTGTGAAAGCACTTCTTCAGGATTCTGGCCCCATGAAGTGGACTACAGGATTGATTGATGGAAAAGGAATTCGTGGAGGCATTCAGAAGGAAATGGACAGAAAGAGAAATGCTGAGAGGATTGGAAGAGAGTTAGAGTGTTAAAAATACTTAAAGGTCAGATAAGATAGGATTATTGCCTCCTGGTGTCAAGCATATGTAATATGTAAACAGAATTATTCTTTAAGTTGACAAGCCAGATTTGAACTTCAACGGTAGAAGGCAAGAGACAGGGGTGCATGAGGATGTGCCCCATGCAAAAAACATGATGTGAAGTTGTTAATCTCGCCGATTATTCTCACTGATGGGTTGGAGCCGATCCTCAGCTCTGACACGGCCGATAGCAAGCTCAGGGTTTGCCAGTAGCTCGAGACCAGCCCCTTATCCCACCATACACTGCTAGAATTACCTCAGATCTAGTTTGCCGCAGCAAGAGAGATCTCAGTGATCCAGATAGCTCGGACCATTTTAGAAACAACAAGTTTTTAAAAAGTTTTTAAAAAAGTTTTCCTTTTTGATATATTTATGTTATGTGTGTTAGTTTTATTATTTTTAGATAGTTTAGATAGTTTAAATTGTTTTAAATTAGGGACTTGGCTTTTTAGTTTGTGTGGGCCTTTAGCCATTTTTCCTACTATTAATCCCTTTAGCAGTTAGGTTTTTTCTGTGGGACTTAGTCCCATATTTGTATTATATTTTTATTTATATATTTATATATATATATTTATAGATATATATATATATATATATATATATATATATATATATATATAATATATATATATATATATATATATATATATATATATATATATATATATATATATATATATATTACTGTTGTAGATAGTGCCCGGGTTGGGCTTAGTTGATTGTGAATCTATTTACTGTTTTTTTTTTTTTTTTTTTTTCTCAGTATGTCAGAGGATAGGGAGAAATCCCATCCCAAATTGGGTTTTAAAAAATGCCCAGATTGTGGGCAGAAAATGTCCATCACTGACGGACATATTCAATGTGTCTACTGCTTGGGGGCCAAGCACCTCCAAGACACCTGTAGCATTTGTCACTCCTTCTCTTCAAGAGTACTCTTGGAGAGAAGGAGGAAACTTATAGACAGAGGATTGCTACAGCAATCTTTTTCAGAGGTTTTGAATAGCCATGAAGGTGCTAGTACGTCTTCCAAATCTTCAAAATCCAAGTCTTCAGATAAGGTATCCAAAAAGGCTAAAATTTCAGGAGGAGGGTCATTAGTTCCACAGTCATCAGAGCTGAGTGTGCCTTTGATTCGGAGCCAGCTTTCAGTATTGGAGCCGGTCTCCGAAGTTCCTTCTTCACCTCTGCTCCAGTTAGCACCTTCGCTAAGTCTTCAGTCAGCCTTTCGGATTTGGACATGGATCGGCTAGTGCAGAAGCTTTTACAGGCACCTGGACTTGCCAAATTGTTGTCAGCCCCGACCAGCTTGTCGGTGCCAAAGACCATGGAACCGAACTTGTCTACTTCTCCTCCGGGCCGTACTGGACTCTCAGAGCCGAGGGAAGTCGAACCAATGGCGCTTGGACCCTTGGAGCTGACCTCCACTCCGGGGTTATCGGCTTCATCTACTCGGATGTCCTCAGCGCCGACCAAGGGCTCTAGGAGCCGACGCTCTCCAGTCGGGTCCGGGGAGGATAGTCGCACCAACATGTCGGTGCAGACTCTCCCTCTCGGGGCTTTGGCTCGGATGAGCTCAGCTCCTACCTCACGCCCGGAGCCCAGGGTTTTGGTGTGGGAGGATCGGACTGTACTCTCGGGTCCATCCACTCCTCCTTGTCGGAGCCATGGTTCCTTCGATGCTATGAGGAGAGTTTTGTCTCCAAAGACAACATCAGCATCAGTTCAGCTTTCCCTCTCCCCTCAAGCGCCTGTGTCTACGTCTGCATCTACCGACCCCTCTAAGCGTAGAGACTCTGAGCCTCAAGTACCCCCACAGGGTGTCCCCTGCTCTTCTGTGACCTCCCCAGACCCTCCGACTGAGGAGGTGCCCAGAAAGAGACTGTGCAAGAGGAGGCACTAAGACTCCCCACAGGAGTCTTTGACATCTGACACGGACTTAGATGAGTCAGAAGGGTCCCCTTGGTCCCGCTCTGAGGATATGTCTTTTGCAGAGATACTAGAGATCCTTAGTCAGAGGGGCGAGTGGCAGTCCAAGACCCCTACTGAGGATGAGTCTGTGCTCTTAAAAGACTTTTGGGTCTTAACCTTCCACTTCTTGTGTGTCTCCGCCTTACGACGAGCTCATGGGTCTGATCTCTCGTAAGGCGTGGGAGTCACTGGAGGCCATGGAACCTATCCCTCTTAGACCCAATAAATTCATATCTGCCCCAGTTGATAAACCTTTTTTGACGAAAGGAGTGCCTGTGGATGCCATGGTTGTGGCTTCAGCCACCAAAAAGGAAGTATCTGAGACATCCTCTTCTATCCATCCCCCTAACAGAGATTCTAGGGTTATGGATAGATATGGGAAGCGCATGTTTAGTTCAGCGACTTTTTCTCTGCGATCACTGAACTACTTGACCCATTTTACAAGACTACAGAGAGATGATCTGAAAGAGCAAGGAGATACTCTCCAGGGTACAGTAGCTGCAGGAGTGGCCGACAAAGTCAAAGCCAAGCTCGCTACCCTTAACTCAATAGTGAACTTGTCCATGCGTCTCATATCCTATGCAGCTGATGGTTCGAGTAGAGCCGCTAGTTCAGGCATTGCTCCTCGCAGACAAGCCTGGATGCATCTCTGTTCCTTTGCGGAACCCTTCAAGTCTTCTTTTATTAATACCCCATTTGATGGCTCATCACTGTTTGGGCCCAAAGTAAAGGAAACTTTAACCACGTGTGAACAGGAAGGCAAGACTTTATCTGCCGTTGGGGGTCTGCTTTTCCACTCCTACTCGGCCCTACCCCAAGGGCCCTAGGGGGGGAAAGATGTGGTTCTGAAAAACTCAAGCAGCCTTTCACGACACACGTGGTGAAACCCCCTCTAGAGGCAGAGGAGGGGGTTATAATGGAAGATGCCGCCTCTGTGGCAGAGGGGGTTCGCAGCAACAGGGTGACAGGAGTCAGTTCTCTGGTCAGTCCCATCAGCGCTCCTGAAAGGGGGTCCGACTGTTTAGCTCTGGAGGCAGTCGGGGGTCACTTGTCTTTGTACCCAGAAACCTTGATAAACATAACATCGGATACTTTGGTACAAAGCATCATTTCCAGAGGATATTTCATACCGTTCTTTACCCCTCCCATTCCTATCAAAAAAATCCCAGATGTTCCACCCAATCTCAGGGAACAAGCAATCATAGAGGTCCACAGATTGCTCGAAAAAAGAGTCATCCAACCAGTCCCAGCAGCCCAAGTCGGCTTCGGAACTTACTCAAGATTCTTTTTGGTACCAAAGAAAACAGGGGACTGGAGTCCTATCTTGGACCTCAACAGACTCAACAAGTTCATAAAGAAAGAGAAGTTCCGAAAGGTCACACTTCAGTCCATTCTTCCCTTTTTAGGGAAAGGCGATTGGATGTGCTCCATAGATCTCAAGGACGCGTACTGTCACATAAAGATGGACAGATGCTCCAGAGATCATCTGCGCTTCCGGCTGGGAGCCAGTCATTACCAGTTTCGAGCCCTGCCCTTTGGTCTCACTTCAGCCCCCAGAGTGTTCACCAAATGCATGGCACTGGTCATGGCTCACCTGAGGCGTCTAGGATTCCAGGTGTTTCCATACTTAGACAATTGTCTCCTCTCCGCTATCACCAGGCATCAATTGACTCAGGCAACACAATACACTCTGACACTCTGCCATCAATTAGGCATTACGATCAACTTCAAAAAGTCTGCCTTATCGCCATCTTAGCATACCGTTTTTATAGGAGCAGAGTTAGATACCGCAACCACCACTCTACGTCTCCCTATTGAAAGAGTCTCCCTTCTTCACCAAAACGTCAGCTCACTGGTGTCAAAGAACAAAGCTACAGCAGCGGAGGTATTGAAAGTACGAGATTTGACGGCAGCAGCAGTCCTGGCTATACCACTCGCAAGGATGCATATGCAAATCCTTCAATGGCTTCTTTTCACTCAGTGGTCTTACCAGAAACTACCAATGCACCACATGATTCTTATCATGGATTCTTGCAGGAGAGACCTTCGGTGGTGGTTGACGTCTCTTCATGTTACAGTAGGGAGACTCTTTGTCCCCCCCCCCCAGTAGTCACTGTGACCACGGACGCTTCCCTGATAGGGTGGGGGGGCATTTTCAGGGAAAGACTGCCCAAGGCACATGGACAGATCAAGAATCACATCTGCACATCAATGTTCTATAGCTGAGAGCGGTACTTCTGGCATTGCAGTACTTTCAGGACTCTCTCCCTCTAGAGTCTATTGCAATTCAGACCAACAACATGTCAGTAGTCTGGTACTTGAACAAGCAGGGCGGAACCAAGTCTTGCCCCCTTTGTCGAGAAGCCCTCAGGGTTTGGCAATCGGCTGTGTCGTCCCAGCGTTTTCTGTTAGCAACGCACATCCCGGGAAAATCTAACGTCATAGCGGACAAGCTAAGCAGGGCAATATTACTCCCTCACGAGTGGTCTCTCAAGCAACAGGTTGCGAAGTTGATTTTCTGCAAATGGGGCCAGCCTTGCTGCGACCTTTTTGCCAGCCACATCATTTCAAAATGCAGAAGCTACTTTGCTCTGATACCACCTCCCGGTCATCCCCTGAGAGATGCACTTTTACACGATTGGCCCCCGGTCTCCTTTATGCATTTCCACCCTTCCCATTAATACCCAGATTTCTACAGAAAGCAAAATCACTGGGAAGGAAGGTTATACTCATAGCCCCTTAATGGCCTTGACAGATTTGGTTTCTGTTTCTTCACCATCATCTGTTGGAGGATCCATGGATCCTGGACCCAGTTCCCGACCTTCTGACGCATCCGTCAGGGGACGTTCATCCTTCTCTACAGTCCCTGAAACTGACTGCTTGGCTAATCCACTTCCCCTAATTGCCAGGCTTCATTCAATTTCAGAAGATACAAGACAGATTCTCTTGTCCTCTCACAAGCCATCTACCAGGAAATGATATGGCAGCAAATGGAAAAAGTTCTCAATTTGGGCCACCGCGCAGAACATTGACCCTTTTCGAGCTCCGCTATCTTCGATCTTGGAATTTTTGACAAAAATTTTTAAGGAAGGGGCAGCAACTGCTACAGTTCGAGTTCAGTTAGCTGCTATCTCAAATTTTCACCTTGGTCTTGATGGCTGAAATATTATGAGCCACAAATTATTCAAAACCTTCCTTAAAGGCGTTCTTCATATGAGACCTCCAATCAAAATTCCCTTTTCTCCCTGGAATTTAAACCTTATGCTGTCTCAACTTATTCTTCCTCCCTTTGAACCAGCTTTTTCTTGTGATTTAAAATTCTTATCATGGAAAACAATTTTTCTTGTGGCCATTTCGTCTGCCCGCAGAGTGTCAGAACTTCAAGCATTATCCATTAGACCACCCTACATGATCTTCCATGCTGATAGAGTATCTCTCAGAACGAACCCCTCTTTTTTACCTAAAGTCTGTTCTGAGTCAAACATCAATCAGGTCATTGAACTACCAGTGTTCTTCCCCAACCACTCTAACAACTTAGAATATATGCTGCACAAACTTGATGTTCACAGACAGCTCAGATTTTATCTTGACAGAACTAAGGATATTAGGAAATGAGATCAACTTTTTGTAGCCTTCTCAGAAGCAAGAAAAGGCAATCCAGTGGCTAAAACAACCTTATCTAAATGGTTATCTGATTGTATATCCTTTGTTTATGAAAATGTGAACATGCCTTTAATGCACAAACCAAAAGCTCATTCTACCAGAGCTGTCTCTACCTCTTCTGCTTTTCAAGCTAAATTGCCCCTTGACGATATTTGCGCTGCAGCCACTTGGTCTAACCCTCATACCTTTATCTCACATTACAAAGTAGATAAGGCTTCTAGGGACATGTCTTCCTTTGGTTCTACAGTAATGAAGAACATACTCCCATGAGCCACCCAGGGTTGAGGGTGCTAGGGACGCTACCCATCAGTGAGAATAATCGGTGAGATTAACAACTTCACATATAGAAGTTATGTACTTACCATAACGTTCCATGTGAGTTGTTTATCTCGCCTTTATTCTCACGTCCCTCCCTCCCTCCTTCCTTCCCCCTCCTGGCTGACTGTTGACTTAGAGGCTAGTGCCATCCTGGTTATTCAATATTTCTCTTTCCCTTTGGGTACTCTTCTTCATAGATATATATAAGAGAGTATGTATAGATTGTATATATGTATATATATGTATAGACTATTATTCGCAGCAAACAAGATCTGAGGTAATTCTAGCAGTGCATGGTGGGATAAGGGGCTGGTTTCGAGCTACTGGCAAACCTTGAGCTTGCTATCGGCTGTGTCAGAGCCGAGGATCGGCTCCAACCCATCAGTGAGAATAAATGCAAGATAAACAACTCACATGGAACGTTATGGTAAGAACTTAACTTCTATTTTTTGTTTGTTGTGTTATACTGAAGAGCTGACCTGTTTGTCTCCCCATGCTGAAGCTTCAGTGAATTGAGATTTGACAAAATATATGGGAAGCCTACTTGTATCTACAGCCAGCCTTTCAAGTCTAGACAGGGCAACTTTTCTGCTAAGTACCTTAATTTTCAAAATCCTTAAACACTCCTATTGTGCTCCACCAAAAAGAAAACTTTCTGTATCAGATATCACATATAAAAAGAACCTCACAGGATAATGCTCTCACTCTTGTAAGACCAAGATGTAGAACTGCAACGGGAGAAAGAACTTGAGTCTCAAGTCTGGGTCCAGCTACATGGAACCACATATCTTCCAAATGCAGAAATCCATCAAAGACTTCAAGAAATCAATAAGCAGCATCCAGGAAAAGAATCAACTTCATATGCATTTGAGACAGTGGCTAGGAGTCCATAGCCAAGTTGCAACTTGTCCAAACTTCAGACATTAATTAATATCTTACAAATTTAGGTATTCATACATTTTGAACAGCAGAAGTATAACCAATGTACTGTTTTAAATATTGGGCACATTTATCCTCCAAAGGTATGGCTGAAAATTTCACTACATGCTGACAGTCTCTCTTAAGCTTTCACATCCAACATTATATAAATAATGCTCATTTCACATTTCTCTGCAATTGTATACCATTCCATGTTACTTAAATAGTTATATTAATTTTGTTGGACACTCAGATTTCTTTTGTCATGTAAATAGTTATGTTATCTTTGTTATACATTCTTATTTCTTGAATACTTTGTTCACCTCAGCAGAACTATGTTAAATGTATTTTGTTGTAAATATTCAAGCATTTAAACTTTATGTATATATCAAATGTATTGCTTTTGCTATGGTCATATATGCCCAGGTCATGACTGAAAAGGGTCAATAAATAAATAAATTAATGTTCATTCCCTGATCTATATCACTGATGTTATTGGTGAAAATGTAATTGATGTGCCATTGTGCATCTGAAAACTTCTAAACATTAATATGTTACATGGACTAAATGGCTTTAACTGTGTTTTAGCTATTAATGGTACATACACAATTCATGCAGGCTTAGCTTGCTTTCTGAATATATTATTTAGACGATCCCCACCCCTGCCCCATTGTAGTATAGCCCAATGCCTTTTCTTCAAGGACAACTTTTGGGAACAAAGCTTTGGACAACACACTAATGTTAAGGTGAAGGTGAAGGTAACTATTGTGCTTTTTCAGAAGATCTTACCCAGACAATGAAAGGTTAATAATATGTCTTGCTTCAAAAAACCTCTCCTGATGTTTGTAAGCCAAGGATATTGATCAGCCAAAATAACCAGATCCTGTAAACAATAACGGTCTTATTGATTTGACATCTGCTAGTAAGACAGGTATAATGTTGTTATACTGATAAGCTCCTGAGGTTTTCCGTCCTGTGGAAACAAAGAAACAGTGTCAGAATCACTTTATCTTAAGTAAAACAGTAGAAATAAAAACTGACGGGTTGACTGATATTTCATCAGATTCATTGCTGTGCTTTTGAAAGCAGTCTTATAAGGAACAGTGCTTACTGACCTGTGCTCTCCACAGTGGGAATACACACTGAAAGTTGTGACATAATAAAATCATGAGATGTCTGCAGAAGTACCACTTTTGGTAAAAAGTGGCAGGCTTACAGAAATATGTACTAGGCTAGCAGAGACATGCACTGGTATAAAGATATGCATGTTTCTGAGTCACAGGTACTTTGAAGTAGGTTGCTGGAAATAGGTTAGCAATTAATTAACAGACATGAAAAAGATGGAGACCATATGTGGTATTCTCTCAAAAGATGTGTGACCAACTGGAAACTACAGAAATTAATATTGGAACTAGTTCTCTGCATTGCCTTCCTAAATGATAAACGCAAATGAAGTGGAAAGGAAGCCATGTGTTTCTTTGGATGATACCAGAAGTCTATATTTTGTATTTATTTAATTTTATTTTATGTTTATTAACTGGATAGTTGTGCTGGTCCAAGGACTGTTATCAGGCATGATGCAGACAGACAGTTTTGAGTATCACATGCAGATATGATATTCAGCTTGGCAAAGAACTAGAATGTACAATCAGAATTCAAAGGCATTGGGCACTTTACCATAAGCTTCTTAATGATTTTACTCAGTCACTAGCTGTGGTCTTATAAGCACATTAAAAGATGGAACCTAATCTTGGGAGGGATGTAGGACATAGTGAAGCACTGCCCAGCTTCTCTTGTTTTTCTAAGGGTTTGTTAGAGTAAACCAGTGGATTTTCTAGGCTAATATGAAAGTTATGAATATGCAAGGGCAGGGAATGAGAATAGCTCCCAAGTATCTCAAAGAAATCAACAGTCTCAAAATGCAACAGAACAACCAACCTAGAAGGATTTACAGTTTATCTTTCAGTTTCTCTCCAGAGGGAGCGAGTGAGAGAGAGAGAGAGAGAGAGTGTGTGTGTGTGCGGAAAAGAGAGAGAGAGAGGGAAAGCACACATCGTAAATAATGTGCTAAGACACGTAAGGGTTTACAGTAAGTACAATGATAACAGAGATATTTCAAGTGAAGTGAAAAAGTATTCATTTTCCGTGAGGGTATTGGACATGCATACAGAGCAATCTTCTTGAATGAAGGACTTTATAAACTCATGGGACAGATCATGCATTTCTAATCAGGGACAGGATGCTCGTTAATTAGGGTCAACATTTTAATGTCTTTACAAAGAAACTGGCAGATAAAGAGAGCCTAGTGGCCATTATGATGAGGCTGAAGGGAAACATTTCACAAGACTTTTGGGAAACTGAGGAGGTGGTTGAAATGTGGCAACTTGCATTCTTTGCCAAAAAAAAGGAGAGTGCATTAGTAGTGAAACCGGGGAAGTAAGTATGGGATAAAGAAGGAATTCTGTTAACCATTAAGCAGGAAGTGGACTCACTGTTATCAGAAAGGACACTGAACATGCTACAGCATGTGAAAAAGCAGTAGACATGGCAATGTGCTTCTGTGATGTTTTATAAGACATGGTTGTGGGGCAGAGGATGGCAAACATTTTGCCAACATATTGCTCAGGGTTATGACCACAGCTGGAGTCTTACATCCAGTTCTAGCTCTATGTGTCTGTACTGAAAGTGGGGGTGGGCTAAATGAGTGAGAGTGAAGAACGAAAATAGTGCAAGAGTTTGCACACACACACACACACACACACACACACACACACACATTGTTGGAAGAAAATGAAAGATTTCTATAAATGCACTGCAGAACAGTAACCACAACAAAATGATAAGTATCAGTGACACATCTGAGTTTTTAGAAGAGTGCAACAAAGCAATTAAGTAAATAAAAACAAAGACATATATCTGGTTATAGAAATGTGCTAGGTATACAAAACAGATGCCAGTCAGTAGTGTATAAAGACTGGTTAGCAATCCCTGCTAAGACAAAGGTTATATCTTCCCCTGTCTCTGCAATGAAAACTCATAAGCTTATAATCTGCAGTTGCTGCAAAGGGGTTATGTTTTATACTGAGAAGCAGGAGCATGCAACGTGCTGGGAGATAAGAGCATGTTGCATACTTGGAGGCAAGAGCTTACAAAGTAGTGAGAGGCAGGAAGGTGTTACATACTGGGAAGGGGGAAGGCAGGATCATGCTACATACTGGAAGGGAGGCAGGAGGGTGCTACATACTGGAAGGGAGGCAGGATCATGTTATATACCTGAAGGCAGGAGGGTGCTACATACTGGAAGGGAGGCAGGATCACATTACATACTGAGTGGCAGGATCATGTGTACCTAGAGGTTGGAGGGTGCTACATACTGGAAGGGATGCAGGATCACGTTACATACTGAGAGGCAACCTCCTCAGTAGCTTTAGCCTCATTAGTTATTTATATATTCATGTGTTCAGCCTTGAAAGTCTCTGACTGATACAGTCTTCTTCCTATATTCATGACAATGTGAATACATGAGCTCTAAATAGAATATTACAATATTTAAAAAAAAAGGAAGTCAGTTGGCATTGAGATGTACAGCATTAACTGGAACTACCTGCTGGCACAACTATGTTTTATTTAATTAATATGCCTCTCTAGTACTGTATTTATTTATACAGCTATGTAACTACTGTTGCTTTCTAGCTGAAGACAGTGTTTTAAAAAGGGTCACCCCCATTACCATTACTGAAAATATTGCACATTATCATCTGTCTGGAAGTTTATAGTCACGACACTCATCTGTGCCACTGGTGATCTGGAGTGAGTAGCAGTCCTGGAGTCATTGGCAAAGTTACCAAGACACATCCGAGCAGTGGTACATAGTCTGACATAGTCTGGAATACATGCAATTTAGAGAATGTTCAGGAAGCTAGTCTAAGGTGTAGTGCAGGAAAAAAATACAGAAACAAAATGTGCTCAGAATACAGAATTAACAGAATGTTAGCTAAAGGAAATTATTATTAATTTGTAATCTTTGAAATGTGACTGTACAGTGATAGAAAATTTACCATCCAGAGTAACACTGCAAATGATGATTCTACTTTTTATGAAGTGTAATACTAAGATGGGATATATCTATAAATATGTTGATATGTATATATAAATATGTGAATACAATTTTTTTACATTGTGTTTAATTGCTATCACAATTTTAAGAGCTTGTAAAGTGCTTTAGCAAATTGCTGTAAAATTGTAAACTGTCATGGGTTATAGTTAAAAAGTTTCAGTTATAACAAATGCAAAATAAAACAAAGATAAAATACACGCATACAATTTAGACACAAAATACACATACACGTGTGTGTGCGTATATATATTTAGCCTCAAGTTGTATCATTTGTTCTACACAGTTGTCCTCTTTCACTGAACTAGATTTTTCAAGCTCCATTTATTCAAAGGAGATAACTTTCCCAGCTAACTCATTTGGTGGGTTATTATTTATATATATATATATACACACACACACACACATATATATATATATATATATATATATATATATATATATATATATATATATATATATATATATATATACACACACACACACACACATATATACTGTATATATGGGTCTACTTCAAATGTTCAAAAACCCATATTATCAAATCCAAAATTACCAAGACAAAATCAGCAAAACTGCAGAAACACGAAAACTTAAAATAACGAATTATGAATGTCAAAAAACATCAAATTTGTCCAGCATTTTCACACAGTTCCCCTAAATCATGTTCACCATCCACCGTCCAACAGTCTGGGACCATAAAGTATGTTGTCTTATCTTTTTGCAGGGGGTCTGCACTGACCTGCACCCCCACACCCCCTGCAAATTAAATATACCAACTCCGAGATCACACTACATTGAAGAAAAGGGTAAACAACCACTGCATGCCCACATTTGCATGAGAACCACCTGGCGGAGTACGCAAGTAGAGCATCACCATTCTTTTTTAAAGTGATGCTACATATGAAAACTCAGTAACTTATTTTCAATTTTGTGCCGTTCACTATTTTAAGTTTTTGTTCTTCTGCAGTTTTGTTTCTCGGTAATGTCGGATTCGATAATATGGGTTGATATATATATATATATGTTCATAGATTTATAGATTAGTACTGTTCTAACTGCCTTTGTTGGCCATTTTAAGTCTAGCCAATTCCAATTATCCCATATGAGAATCAAACCCAGCACCTTGTGGTACATATATATATATATATATATATATATATATACACACACACACACATATGTATATCATTAGATGTTCTTGTATGTCATCTTTAATGGATTGCTTCATTTATCTAATTATTTTTATGGGTACATTCACAACTAATGCTTAGCCTACGTTATGATTGCTGCTTGTAAAGGTATCCTTAGATCACATTTATATTTTAATTTATATCTACCTTACTGTCTGTCAAATGTAAAGTGCACAAGATTTAAATTTGTTAATATTTCTGATAAATGCTTTCCAAAGGAAATCACTGCTGATGCAGTTCCTATTTACATGCTGGCAGTGATTCTTGCCTGGCTGTTTTATTTTCTTTTGTGGTTGCGTGACTGCATACTTTGTATGGCTTTATGGCTTGCCCACATTCGAAAAATATTTTTAAATATGTTTCATTGAGTTGACGGTTTGACTAATTCCTTTCATTTAACAGAAGCTTCAGGGAACTGGCACTCAATTAAACATAAAACACATATACATCACTTTACTTGTATACACTTTACTGAAAACCAAATATGTAGCCATGTGTTCTAATGATTGAGGAAAAAAATAACCTGTCTTGAAGGTGACAAACCCCCCTAGTACTAGTAACCATACTGGGATTCATGTCACTGAGTATCAGGCCATCATATCTGCAGACACTGGGAAAAATATAGTAAAAACCCTGATAAACACATTTCTGGCACTTTGACCAAACACAATCAACAACAAATGTAAATAAAATGCCAGAAACAACTCCTATACTAACAAATAACAAAATATCATAAAACGTATTTTTTGCAGGGGGCTATGGTCCCCTGTACCCATTACACTTCCAAGTGTATAAAATGAAAGATAGATATAATTACCTGAAAAAGAAAACACTGAGCAATTACTTCCATGATCTTATATACCGAAAAGCAAAATAATAATAATAAAAAAAAAGATTGTAAATGTAAACAAAAGTGTTATACTACT